>NC_090829.1:87301767-87604798 GCF_028021215.1 Eschrichtius robustus | reverse complement strand
AGTATTCAATTACAGAAGTCATAAGAGTAGATAAAAATCTACCTGGGAGTGAGCAGAAAAAAAAAAAGTGAAACCCCATGAAACAGTAACATTTAACAGTGAAGCAGAAGTAAAAGAGCCCAGCAAGATGACTTAAAAGAAACAGTCAAGGAAAAAGGAGGAAAATCCTGTGTCAAAAAATCAAGGGAGGAAAAAAAAGAGGAGGAAATGGTTAACAGAATCAAATAAATAATGCAAAGAAGGTAAGTATAATAAAGACAGATTGGATTTAACAGAGAGGTTGTCCTGACGACAGCAATTTCTTCATCTAATTTTAAATATCTGAGGTTTCACCTGTATTAAAGATTATCATGCTAATGAAATAAGAAGCTTTGAATAGCCATATACTTTTAGACCTGTATCACTGTGTTCTGTTAGTACAGTGGGTTTCGATCTCTTGTAACAATGATTCACTAATGCAGTGAGTCTCAGCTAGCAATCCTAGGAAGGCACTTCAGATTTTCAGGGAGCAGTGGGGGGATTCCATGTAGTTCAAAAGGCCCCATTAAGAATCACTATCATAAGGTTTTAGTAGTAAGATGTTATCAAAAAGGAAAAAGAAAATACTAAATGCCAGAACAAATTTTGTTCTGAAAGAATTTAAGAATTAGCTTAAGAATCTGTGTCTTACGGCTGTACCCAGCATTAAAGATTTATGATCAGTACTGATCTCAGCAGAAATAATGCTATCATGGCTATGCTCTGGGTGAAGTAGAAGAGTCCAAGACCAAGATAAGTTCTGTGCTGATTAAATTTAAACTAAACAAATCCTCTCTAGGCTGCTAAATGTTAAATTTAGAACTCAATGGAGTAGAATTCTTAACTCACATCAATTACATAAATTCTAAAAGCAATATTCTATTGTGATTAAAGCAAATCCAGAACACGAATACCTTCCATATCTGCAGCTTCTCCTTCATCTTCCTCTTCCTCCTCCTCACATAATGCTGAGCAATCTTGGAGTTTTATACTGTCCTTTGAAATTGATTATATTTAAAGTCACTTAAATATGTTCATTAGTTCAAATATTGAGCACCCACATGCCAGCACAGTGCTAACTAACCACTGTAAAAATAAGAGTGATAAGATATTTCTTATGCTCAAGAAACTCCTCCTTCAGATGACAAACCCATAAGCCAATCTTTAAGAGTGATGTGCTAAGTGCTGTGACTGAAAAATATAAAAGTATCATAGAAGCACCGTGTCATCTAAAAAAGTTGCCAGTTGCACTTCCAACAAAACAATACTTCTGGTTAAGCAATTCATTAGTATTAGAAAACCAATTCAAAGTTAACTTGCACACTTAAAGGAGAAAAAGCTATATATCTATAAATCACGATACATTTATAAGTTAAATTTATTATTATAAATAAAATACTATCATATTCTCTAATTTGTTAACATTCCTGACTGAATTAAGCAATTACAGTTATTAGAACACATAAGATCTCAGTTCTTAACTATATTTGCACTAGAACGAAATAATGCTAACCAAAGCCAAGCCTAATATACAATTAACATTTTCACAAAATTAATATTCTAAAAATCTGAAGTCAATGTAGTAGGTAAAAAAATTGGACATTTAGTTTCACCTAATTTATAATTTTACTCTGGATAGCAAGTATTCTAAGCACTAAATTATAAATAATCATGTAAATTCTATATTAAACAGGAAGTCACAGGGAAGATAGATTCTAGTTGTAAATTATTCTAAATATTCAACCTTTACTAGGACATAAGAATGTTAAGTGGGATACAAAGTACCATATTAACCATTATTGCATTTATTAAAAATTCTTAAAAGAATTACCATAAACCTATCAAACAATGCTATCCACACTCCTCTGTCATTTATCATTCCCAAAGTCTGAAGCATACATACTAATGGCTGGAGTAAACAAGAGCTTCTGAAGCAGCAAAGCCATTTATGTAATTTTTCCTTTATCATTCAGATTCTCCAAAAAGTAAAACTTCAAAAGGATGAATTCTCAGGCTAATGAACTGAACCTTAAATCCCTAGCAAGCATAAAACTGTACGCAGGGAAAAAAAATATTGTTTTGGTTTCTAACACCTTCTGTTAAGCCCCAGTAACAAATCCCAAAAGATCCAAATGACAAAAACACATAAAGAAGACTATCTTAAAGTAGGAACTGTTGTAGTTGAATGTTTCATAAGGACAAAAGGAACACAATTATTCTGCCCAAATATTCTATCCTCTAAGAGATTTGACTGTGAACAAAACAGTTAAGAAAAGATAAGGGTGAAGGCATTTCGTATTCTTTTTTATATTATTTCAAACAACTATATCAAAAATACGAAGGCAACTGTAATCATTCTTTCTCTAGAAATGGAAAAGCTAATGTAATACAGATAGTCTAAATTAACTGAAAACTTTCAAGGAGAAAATTTCTACCCAATTATATATTTTTACCCTTCCTTCAAATGAACTGTACAATAAAACCCATTTAGCTTCCACTCATCCAAAATGTCATGATTTTGGATGACGTAAAGTTTCCTTTAAATTTTCAAAACAAAAAATAAAACAAAAAAACAAGAATCCCTCAAATTAGCAGTAAATTAAGAAATTACAGAAGAAATGAGTAAATTACTTAATGTTTAAACTACAAATTTAAACACGATACCATCAGCAGCTACTGATCAGCAAGTAAATAAATCCCCTCAAAACCTCCACTTGAAGACCATTTGGTACTTAAAGATAAAAAGCCGTTTCTTTTAAAATGGTCTAGAAATCTTCCCAATTAGAAGAAAAATATGTAGATTTTAACCAGTTACAATCTCAAAAAATGTTCTTCTTAACCATTTGACAGATTAAAGAAAAGAGAAGCACTGGGAAACAGCAGTGTTTTGGTATGTTGATGTAGAAAAATGAGAGGGAATAAAATAGCTGAAATTTAAAAGAGCTTGATAATAAATAATTAGTTTGCATAAAAATGATATAAATAATCTCAAAATAAATATACATGCAAATAACTAGGTCACTGAATTTAGAAACATAAGTAAACAACCAGTACCTTGCTTTCCAGTGTAATCTCCTTAACTGCTTCGGTTATTCCTGCAATACCTGTTTAAAATTCAGCAAAATATAACTAAAATTACGTTGTAAACATCCTCCATTTACCTGATTTAAGAAATATAAAAATACTTAATATTACCTCAATTCTCAAAGTTCTCTGAAACGAGGAGGCAATGTTAGCAGCACTTTTACAAATGAACTCTAATAGGAATAAATAATCCCAAAGGCACCTTTCATATTAAAAATAAAATAAAAATTTTTAAATACCAATTTAATATTTTACCATAAATTATCCTACTCTATCATTCCGCATTTACTATTCTTCACTTATTTACTTTCCTTGTGTGAGTCTATCTAAACGAATATTCATCCGCAGAAAATGAACAGATTAAGAGACTACAGGAGTCATACTGGGTTGGTCAAAAGGTTCATTCGGTTTCTTCCATAAGATGGCTCCAGTAGCACTTAGCTATCTTTAACTTCATTCCAAACAATTTTGTTAGACTGTATGTGACAGCTGTCATATCAGCATGCATTTAAAAAAAAGACATCAAAATTGGTGAATTTTTGTGTTGCCATTTTACTGTTGAGCATGGAAGAAAAAAAGCAACATTTTCGGCATATTATGCTTTATTATTTCAAGAAAGGTAAAAACGTAACAGAAATGCAAAACAAAGATTTGTGTAGTGTATGGAGAAGGTGCTATGACTGATCGAACATGTCAAAAGTGGTTTGTGAAGTTTCGTGCTGGAGATTTCTCGCTGGACGATGCTCCATGGTCAGGTAGAGCAGTTGAGGCTGATACCGATCAATTCGAGACATTAATTGAGAACAATCAACGTTATACCATGTGGGAGATAGCCAACATACGCAAAACATCCAAATCAAGCGTTGAAAATCATTTGCACCAGCATGGTTATGTTAATCGCTTTGATGTTTGGGTTCCACATAAGATTAGCAGAAAAAACCTTTTTTGTTTGTTTGTTTGTTTTCGGCTGCATTGGGTCTTTGTCGCTGTGTGCGGGCTTTTTTTTTTTCCTCTAGTTGCGGCGAGCAGAGGCTACTCTTCCTTGAAGTGTGCGGGCTTCTCATTGCGTTGGCTTCTCTTGTTGTGGAGCATGGGCTCTAGGCGCGCGGGCTTCAGTAGTTGCGGCATGGGGGCCCTAGAGCACGCGGGTCTCAGAGTCGTGGCACGTGGGCTCTGGAGCGCAGGCTCCGTAGTTGCGGTGCACAGGCTTAGTTGCTCCGCATCATGTGGGATCTTCCTGGACCAGGGATCGAACCCAAGTCCCCTGCAATGGTAGGCGGATTCTTAACCACTGCGAAGTCCCTGGAAAAAAACCTTCTTGCCCGTATTTCCACACGCGATTCTGCACTAAAACATAATGAAAACGTTCAGTTTTTAAAACAAGCTATGACGGGCAGTGAAAATTGGATACTGTACAATAACGTGGAATGGAAAAGACTGTGGGGCAAGCGAAATGAACGGCCACCAACCACACCAAAAGCCGGTCTTCATCCAAAGAAGGTGATGTTGTGTATATGGTAGGATTGGAAGGGAGTCCTCTATTATGAGCTCCTTCTGGAAAACCAAACGATTAATTCCAACAAGTAATGCTCCCAATTAGACCAAATGAAAGCAGCACTCTGTGAAAAGCGTCCAGAATTAGTCAACAGAAAACACATAATCTTCCATCAGGATAACGCAAGACCACATGTTTCTTTGATGACCAGGCAAACACTGTTACAGCTTGGCTGGGAAGTTCTGATTCATCTGCCATATTCACCAGACATTGCACCTTCGAATTTCCATTGATTTCAGTCCTTACAAAATTCTCTTAATGGAAAAAGTTTCAATTCCCTGGAAGACTGTAAAAGGCACCTGGAATAGTTCTTTGCTCAAAAAGATACAAAGTTTTGGGAAGATGGAATTATGAAGTTGCCTGAAAAATGGCAGAAGGTAGTGGAACAGAAGGGTGAATACGTTGTTCAGTAAAGTTCTTGGTGAAAATGAAAAATGTGTCTTTTAATTTTATTTAAAAACCGAAGGCTCTTTTTGGCCAACCCAGTATTTACATTTAAACCTGCACTGAAATTTTTTCAACAAGATACTGGTTATACTAAATATGCTATTTAGGGGCTTCCCTGGTGGGGTAGTGGTTAAGAATCCGCCTGCCAATGCAGGGCACATGGGTTCGAGCCCTGGTCCGGGAAAATCCCACATGCCGCGGAGCAACTACGCCCGTGAGCCACAACTACTGAGCCCACATGCCACAACTGTTGAAGCCCACGTGCCTAGAGTCCCTGCTCTGCAACAACAGGAGCCACCGCAACGAGAAGCCCGTGCACTGCAACAAAGAGTAGCCCCTGCTCGCCGCAACTGCAGAAAGCCCGCACGCAGCAACAGAGACCCAACACAGCCAAAAATAAAATAAAATAAATTAATTTTAAAAAATTAAAAAAATATGTGCTATTTGCTTCAGAAATCCAGGACATTCAGAGGTAGTAATATCATATCAGGTTTATATGGGACTTTCTATTTTCCTGTTTCTATATCTTAAATAATCCTTACAAACACTATTCTATAAGGTAATGATTTCTCCCTATAAAGAAATGAAGTCTCCAGAAAAAGAAAGTAATTTGCATGAATCTCACAGACAGTTACATGAATCATCTGGGACTCAACCCACACCTTTTTGGTTCAATGCTCTGTCCAGTGCACCTCATTAAGCAACTACCTTGGAACCTACTTATCTCAATGAAAGTGACATTAAGCAGATGGCAGCATCATAAGTCAGTTAAATAATATTTCTAATTCAAAATACCCATCAGTGTTCTCAATTAAATAATTCAACAAGGATGGGAAATATTAAAGAAAAAAAAACCCTGAATACAAAATATGCTTTGCTCTTTTGTTAATCTTCTAAAGCTTTGATGTATCTGTTCAATATATCCAAACCAAAGAATGACTCATTTTCACAGATGGAAAATGTCACAATCCACAGCTCTAGCATAAAACTTTTACTTCACAGTAGTTTTTCTAGAAATTACTTTATAATAGGTATGATTATTTTATAACAGTAAAGCCCAAATATTAACATAATAAATTGCTATTATAAAACAGTTCACTGAATCTACTACATAGAAACACAAGAAAATAAACCTCTTCAATCCGTTTAAATATAATGTAGTAGTATCCCATTAAACCAGACTCTCCGAAAAGTAGGACATACTGGCAAAGAAAAAGAAAGCTCAAATGATTCTAATGAAGGTAATACTCTATTAAGGCTGTGATGGTTAATTTCATATGTCAACTCAACTTGGGTAGGTTATTGTGTCCCATAGTTTGATCAAACAGCAGTCTAGATGTTGCTGTGAAGGTATTTTTTAGATGTGCTTAACGTTTAAATCAGTATACTTAGAGTAGAGCAGATTACCCTCCATAATGTGGGTGAGCCTCATTCAATCAGTCGAAGGCCTTAAGAGAAAGACTGAGTGCTAAAGAAGAAGAATTAATTCTGCCTCCAGACTGCCCTCAGACTCCAGCTGCAGCAATCAACTGTTCCCTGAGTCTTCAGGCTGCTGGCCGGCCTGACCTGTACATTTCAGAATTGTTAGCTTCCACAATCACGTAAGCCAATTCCTCAAAACAAACCTGTCTATATCTATATCCATGGTTTCTCTGGAGAACCATGACTAATACAGGGCTAATAGAAATGAAAGAATCCTGAGAGAAGAAAAGCAGTGATGAAGCAAAGGGAACTGAGGTGAATAAAGAACCAGGTACCTAGCCTTGTGAGTCAGTTGGAAGCACTGCTTTAAGCCAATCAGAATATAGTTTAAACCTAAAATTCTAAGTGTATCTCTCATAAACTTTACTTAGAATTTATGTACACCAAATTAACTGAAGTATAATACTATGTTGCTTTCTATGTAAGAAAATGATGCTACTTGTCTTCTGTCAACATGGCAAACATTTCTTTAGTTGTAGAATTTCTGTAATAGATTTCTGTCAATCCAATCATTCTGACACCTGCGTATCTCTGTGATGAATGCCTTGTAAATATGTACCTGGATTTTGGGGTAGGGGTTATGGAATAAAATACAACTAGACAACTTGAGAAACTCACTAACTTGATATCAGAAATACAGTGCTATAACCAATGGCTCTATTCAGTCAACAGGCAATTTCCTACAGATGTGCTACTCACATCTCCCAGTCATGTGAAGACTAAAGCAGAGTAGCTAAAAGATTTTGGAAAGATCCAGGGGAAAAAAGAAAAAAAAAAAAAGTCCAACAGCACTACTCAGTGGAGAAAAGAGGATGATTTTTGAAATTATTTTAAGAAGTTGTTCAATCTATTTTCTCTAGGCCTTGACATAACAACATTCAACTCATTAAGGAACAAAAGAGCTTCAAATCAAGGAGCTCAAGTCCTAAATCTGTTTCTATATCATCATAAGGAAATGATGGCAGTATCCTTTACTCAGAGAAGAGGAGAAACGGACTTAATGAGGTACTTTTTCCTGTGCAGATTATTTAGCCCTCTGACTACTGCAGTGAGTCTCAACTGAGAGTAGCAATTTTGCCCCTCGCAGAATATTTGGCAATGTCTAGAGGCTTTTCTGGTTGTCACGACTGGGAGGATGTGACAGGCATCTAGTAGGTAGAGCCCAGAGATACTGCTAAACATTCTGCAATGCACAGAAAATGCTATGACAAAGAACTATCCTGCCCAAAATGTTTATAGTACTAAGACTGGGAAACCCTGCTCTACCACTACATTTGATATACCTCCTATTCTCTAGGAGTTAGAGGAAGAAAACTTGTTTTTAGTATCCTAGATTTAAATTCAGAACATACTTTCTTTATTAAAACTAAGTCATGGGCTTCCCTGGTGGTGCAGTGGTTGAGAATCTGCCTGCCAATGCAGAGGACACGGGTTCGAGCCCTGGTCTGGGAAGATCCCACATGCCGCGGAGCAACTAGGCCCGTGAGCCACAACTACTGAGCGTGCGCGTCTGGAGCCTGTGCTCCGCAACAAGAGGGGCCGCGATAGTGAGAGGCCCGCGCACCGTGATGAAGAGTGGCCCCCACTTGCCGCAACTGGAGAAAGCCCTCGCACAGAAACAAAGACCCAACACAGCCAAAAATAAAATAAATTAATTAATAAAAAAGAGAAAGGATTCATATCTTTAAAAAAAAAAAAAAACAAAACTAAGTCATAATATGCCTTTATGTAGCCTTTTTTTTTTTAAATCAAGGCTGCTATAAAAGATTATAAAGGAGTTTAAAACAATTTAAACTAAATACATGCCATTCTATTCTCCTCTTACCTGTATTATGATAAGTATCTACCCATCCCCCATCACCATCATCTTCTTCAATGATAGCTTCCAATTCATCTGAATATTCCATCTGTTTGCACCGCTTGTAGCATGGCACTATAAAAAAAATGGCAAAAACAGTTACTAGGAGATAATCTGCTTCCTATAAATCCATTAAAAAAAGAGAAAGTTTATTCCATAAAATATATTTCTGCCACCAAAATATTAGGTAAATATTATATTTTACTTCTAATAGGAGTACTTAATTTAAGAGATACATTCAACCCACAGACAAAATTATTTGACCACACTTATCTTTCCCTAAATACAAAATCCCTTTGTATTTGTTAGAAGACAAATACAAAGGCTCTACTGGGAGTGTTCTATATATTCTCTACCTTGATGATCTGTGAAGATCAACAAAGCTGAAGTCAGAGGTGACACTGTTCAACCTCAGGCTAATGAATAATATACTATTTTAACAGCTTTACTCTCAGAACATGGAGGCACCACCTGTCACACTCGGAGGTGGTAGAGGTGACCTCTGGTTTGCAATGCTAAAGTAACTTTCAACATGTATTTCATAATTCATATTTAAGCTCCAGCTATTCATAATGGATAAACCAGTTTAAAGTTCACTAACCTGCTAAACTTTACTCTCTTATACAAATTGGTGCCAAGTTTTTCATATAGCAAATGCATCGATTAACAGGTATTATAATTCATATAAGCCTAAAATTTGAAAAATTATAAGGTAACAACATTACGACACGGGGTCAACAAAATGCTATTAATCTCCTGATTTTTTTTTAAAACAAGCAAGACATAAATGACCAATCCTATCAAAAAATATACTGTAGGAAATAAAAAACTGATGTTTTGTACATGTTTTCCCTTTCCTATAATGAGCAAATTAGAATAGAAATCAATGTATTGTTATGTGATTAGATAGGGACTGTAACAACCTTTTGATGTTGTTTTCAAATTAGCTTCATAAATAACTTCATTAACTTCATAAATACCTGTTTCAGAAACATTTTTGTGCCTATAGGCAATCTTTCAATGACACAATGGACAATAAAACCTCTAGCTTTGAGATTTTAGATATCAAAGATAGTATCAGTTATACTTTCCATAAAAAATTTAAGTCTAAAGATGATTAAAATAGCTAAAAAGATTATGATTATGAAGGCTGCTTAAAAAGCCCAATGAGAAAAAAGCCCAATTTTCCTTAAAGCTCTTTTCCTTCATATCTTAAAACTAGACATTTTTGGCAAAAAGAAATAACAAAAAGGAAGGAGATAAAATCAAGTATGGAAAAAATACTCTACCCATAGAAAATCCATAGTTTCATTAAATTTCCAAATTTCTGGCTGAGGGAAGCTGCAAGTACCGCTTTAAGCATGAATTACGATCAGCAAGTGCTAAGGTTTTTTAAAAAATATAACTCTTTGCGCAAAATTAACTAATATATACAACATAATTCTTACCATTTTTGGTGACCAAAAATTGTTTGCCTGATGGTAGGTAAGCCTTCACTTTCAATTCCTCCCCTGTAGCCCTTTAAAAAGAGTGAAAAGCACCAAAATACAAAAAATATTTTAAAAGACAAAGACAGAAGATATCACATGTTAATCTCAACACTACACAATCCACACCCCTGAGAAAATTATTTTAGGACTGGTTTGGGAAGGATGCCATAAGTGACATACGTCACAGCAATGAAGAGCACAGCAATATTTATTGTAAGTGAAATGTACCAAGAGATGCAGACAGACCAAAAGAATTTGGATTCAATATTACACAAAAAGGTAGAATAATACAGAACTATATTATGCAACTATTGTGTTTGCCTCTAACCAAATATAATCTCATTCAGATTTTTAATCTTAAAGTACTGCTCATCTGAAGACCAAGAGGAGGCAGAAAAATAGCTCCATGACATTACGTAACAAAGTAGGTGGTTCACAAGATCCACATTCCTACCACTGCATTAAAATTGGAACTAAGAGATAAAAGATGCTTTGAATCACAAGATGATAATGTTGAGAATAATAATGGTTGTAACAAACAAAATATCCTTTTATTGAGTGCTTATTAAGTATAGGACCTAGAACTCTAACATGCAGTATTTTTATATAATCCTCAGATACCTAAAAAGTGAGTAATATTTACAGTCCCATTTTATAAGTAAGTAAACAAAAGCTTAAAGAAGTCGGGCTGCCCACAGTCACAAAACCGGAAGGTAGAAGAGCCAGGATGGAGCCAAGTGACTCTAGGGCTCCTGCTCTTGAACACTGCTCCCTCTGTGGGTCACAGCCAGCTATTTGATTTTGGGGGGCTACTCTGGAATATCTCACTAAGAAATTTGTTCAAAGATTCTTCTGTGGGTCACCTAGGGGAACTGGTCAGAGCTAGAGTGGCATGTGTTATCTGTCACAAATATAAATGAGCACAAATTTTGAGTTCTGCTGCCGTCTTAAGCTTCAGTCTAAACTTCAAACCATAGATTTGAGCAAAAGATAAAGCCAGGAAATGTCCTAAAACTATTTGGCAGGCTTCTAGTATCTTTACACATTTTCCAAGTGTCAAATTCAACAACATCATGGCAATGCCTAAAGTTCTGCAGGAAGATGATATAATACAGTCACGATGGCACCTGTAAACAGGAACGTATAGCATAGAAATGGTCTGTTTCTAGCACTGATTTAAAATGACTTGTTCCTTTGGCCCCAACAATTTAGCCAGAAGTATAGACATTGGAGTGTGATATAACTGAGTTCTAAGTTACAATAAAATTATTTAAACCATCACAATTTATGAAATGGAACTATAAACTACTACCTGCTAAAAGAAGATCCTGTCCATATATACCAACCCCTATAACAATACTATAAATTATATAACTAAACTAACTAGACAACTAAGGGCTTCAACAAAGAAATCTGAATAAAGAAAATGTGTATCTATCACACATGTATTGAAGAAAATCCTTATTTAGTTCTTTTTCCATAAAATGACTATTACCTTAAATTTTATATATCTATATGACTTGAAATATACATACATATTGTAGACCACAACATCGCTAAATATAGTTTTAACAATTTAGGGAGGAAAAAAGTCTAAAATCAGAGAGCTTCTATGATATGAACATAATTTAAAATATGGAACAGAAATACACATAGGAAAGACAAGGACATAAAAATAAATGAACCTGACATTTCGGCCTTTCTTGGTACATAAAAAACAGTGTTCTACAAGATAAAGAGCAATTGATCAAAAGCAGTAAGAACTATTTTGGATATGTGTTAAGCATAAAAATTAAGGGTAGGTTGGGCCATGGCCAAAGGCTCGGTGACACAAATGCAGTTTCTCTTTGACTTTTTGAAATACTGAAAACAGTCCAGGAACCCACTTTATTATTTTACAGATCCTAAAAGGCCCACGGTCCCCAAAGAGGGGACAGACAGAATCATGAAACTCACAGAGGGGCAAGGACTTGTTTAAAAAAAAAAAAAAAAAATTAAGGGTAACAGAAGAGGCCACAGATGAAAGAGAATTCTAACTGTGATTTATAGTTTAATTATTTAAGCTCTTTAGATATTAAGGAAAACATTATCAATTAGAATCTTGTTAATTCTAGAACCCCTGCTCCCAAATCAAAACTCTACCTTTCAACTACAATTGAAAAAGTGTCACTGAGGGAAAAAAAAGGATGTAACAAGTTGAACCACTCATATCCAAACAAGACGATAATTCCAAACAATTCTAGCCTAATTAAAATAGTCTGCCAGTATTGGGATCAATTTTGCAGCTACTGCCAGGTGCTTTTACCATAAGTACTCAAAGTAATGAAACTGAATTTGTTTTAAAACATTCTGTTATTATTCAGATATTTAAAAAACACATTATGAGAACTGCTAGTTGTTTAAATTACTTTATAATTAAAAGAAAAGTTAATGAGGAAAATAAAAATTGTAAAAGTCTGTTACAAGTAGATTTCCAATTAAGACTTTATTTGGTATCATGAATCTTTCAACTTTTGAGCTCATTCCTAAAAAGGGGAGAAACTTTTGAACCTTAAAGAAGGTCTTATGGTAAAGAACCGTAAGATTCTGCAAAATTCTGCATTTATTAATGTCATAAAAAAATCCAATACTTCTTAATTTGAAAAATAAGCTAATCAGGTTCCTTAAAAAACCAAAAATACAACTACCATATGACCCAGCAATCCCACTACTGGACATATACCCTGAGAAAACCATAATTCAAAAAGAGTCATGTACCACAATGTTCACTGCAGCTCTATTTACAATAGCCAGGACATGGAAGCAACCTAAGTGTCCATCAACAGATGAATGGATAAAGAAGATGTGGCACATATATACAATGGAATATTACTCAGCCATAAAAAGAAATGAAATTGAGCTATTTGTAGTGAGGTGGATGGACCTAGAGTCTGTCATACAGACTGAAGTCAGTCAGAAAGAGAAAAACAAATACCATATGCTAACACGTATATATGGGATCCAAAAAAAAAAAAAAAAAAAAAGGTTCTCATGAACCTAGGGGCAGGACAGGAATAAAGATGCAGATGTAGAGAATGGACTTGATGACACGGGGAGGGGGAAGGGTAAGCTGGGACGAAGTGAGAGAGTAGCATTGACATATGTACACTACCAAATGTAAAACCGACAGCTAGTGGGAAGCAGCTGTGTAGCACAGGGAGATCAGCTCAGTGCTTTGTGACCACCTAGAGGGGTGAGATAGGGAGGGTGGGAGGGAGACGCAAGAGGGAGGGGATATGGGGATATATGTATACATACAGCTGATTCACTTTGTTACACAGCAGAAACTAACACAACCTTGTAAAGCAACTATACTCCAATAAAGATGTTAAATATTACGCTTATGAACAGAAAAAAAAAGCTAATCAAAGTTATTAAACTTTTGAAAATTATTTTTTAAAGACCCACCACAAGAACAGACTTAGACACTATAAAGAAACGGAATACTGGTAAAGGAAGTAAGGCATTTCTCTCAAAAATCTCCATCTTCTGTGCTAACAGAGCAAACCAAAACAGGCATAATGCTCAGTTTTTCTTCATTTATTTTACTTTCGCAACACTGGAGCACTATTTAATAGAAAAATCTACTAGAGGAGGGTTAAACAGGTCATTCTAATTTTCATGCACTAATCTATTTTGTAAACTGCCAAAATTATGAAGTCACACCTTTTATAAACTTTCTATTCCTCACTCAAGAGTACTTACCATTGCCATGTTGGACAGTGGTGGACTAAGTGATCTCCAGCTGCCACAAACTATTGAAGATTTAGCAGAAATATGAAAAAAGGAAAAAAGAAAAATTGAACATCATTGAATGTAAGGTGGCAAAATACCAAAGGGATCATCCTGTGTAACCTTGATTCAAAATAATCAATTAAAATGCAAACAGCACCAACTTGCTCTACCAGCCTAAAGATTTATTTTTGAATATTTATTAAAAGTACAAAATTTTTAACATCCATGAAAATGTACATTAATTTTGGAAGAAAAAATATTGAGTGCTGTTAATTTTTTTATTCAATTGTAATCACTGGATTTAGATAATGCCAAAAGCATACAGTACCATGAAATGAATAAGGGTAACATAACAGGATTTTAAAATGCCAAAAACCACTTTATGGATGAATAAAATGTAGAACGATTTTTGCTAATGGTTGAAAAGTCAATAAAGATCTTTGAAAAAATTACTAAATAACTACAGGTCTATGATGTAAGAATAGTTTATTACATCACAGTGCACACAGTTTTTCTTCCTCATTTAAAAAAAATTTAAGTAACATCTAATTTTGAAAGCCTTTTCACACTATTAAAGGAATCATTAATAAAAGTGAGAAATGTACTGCCAAACAATGGGGAAAAAGTTAGAAGCTTTTGGATTGAATCAGAAAACACCAAGACAATTAAGAAATTGAATCCTCTAACAAATCTTGGACTTTCTGGGCAGGCTGAACATTGTACAAATTTTTGTTTTTCTTCAGAAATGGAAAACAGACTCAGGAAGAAAGAGTTTAATCTTCTGAGAATTTCCATTATACATGAGCATGGATTGATCTTGTCGCAAGAGAGAAATCCTGCTTATTCTTGAGAGCAGAAAATGAAAGTCTGTTGAACATAACTGCAGTGCCCCAACTCAAGCTATATGCACACATACTTCCCCAATTACTATTTCACAACAGCTCTAACTTAAAATCATGTATTGTTCATGGGTTTATTACACAGCAAAAAATTATGTTATCTTTAACCTTCTAATGTCTTTCTGAGAAAAGTATGTCTATGTATGATATTCTGCTTTGAGAGAATAAAACTCTATAAAATAAGAGTTCTGACAGTAACTTCTTTTAAGAAGATAGATTAACAAGATAAGATTTAGCAGCATACTCCCAACAGTAACTTTACACAATGTTTCTGTTCTTTTATTTAAATAATTTCTTTACTACTTAAAGGGATTAGGTAAAGACAAAAACCCAAACGAAAGCAATACCCTCTCCCCCAGGTTTTAAGCATTTTGGGTCTTTGCAACAAGATGCTGCAGAACTCTACGGCTATTGGGAACTAATTCATCATCACCAAAAAAGTATTAATTTAACAAAATGCAAGCAAAACAAAGAATTAAAAACATAAAAATTCTTTAATGATACTGCCTTGAGATCACAAGACTCTAATATTTTATTCCCCAGCACCTCTGGTGGCATCCATTGAAAAAATAACAAAAACACTAGAAGATAAGGAAAAATATAAAAGAACATAGAATTGCTATGCTACTAATGATATTTAGTACATGTGTATATCTGCTCTCATTAGCAGTGGCCATTATTATTATTACATGCTTCCTATGTTCAAATGAAAAGATTCAAGTTTCTAAATTCTCAATACTGCTTACAGTAGCTTTCTCTTAGTGATTAAATATTGGGTAAGACTGAATAACTTTAACAAGGTAGAATCAATATTAACATTCTGATGAGCAACTTTATTCTTCAAGCTATCCTCTACTACTAGTACTCTATTTACTCAAGTCATACACATGTTGTACATTAAAGTATTTTTAGTCAGACAGTACCATATTAGATAATGCCTGTCCTTATTTTTAAACACAATACTTCCACATCTCTCAATGAAAACAAAAAGATAGTTAGAGGCTGACAGCCAGAAGCCCAGAAACAGTAAGAGAAAACAAATGAACAGATCAACTCAGTATAGTACTGATCCAAAGCATTTTGTCTTCTGGTTTTCTTCCTCTAGACTCATTCTAATCTAATTAAATCCCATAATTGCACTCTATCTCAATTCAGCATTATGTGGTTGGTACCCAGCTGAGCTAGTTTTTGCCTTGCATTTGTTTAAAAATGGGGAAATTCATAAATCACTTCATGATACAATTAAGTGTAAGAGTTATTCATTGTAGGATTAGTAGCTGTTTTAAAATGGTTTGCTTAATTCTACTCAATGACCACAGACTTGTATCTCTAAATCCAACTATCTATTTACTAATCAGCCATTTTCACATAGAGGAGATAAAGCCGAAGAGTACAAGAAAAACAGCACACTTTCATCTCTGCTCTTTATTTTAGATCCGGAGTTTCAAGAACGTTAATGATATCCTTAAGCTCAAAATTTAGTTTTATTTGGCATTCAAGGTATTAAACTCATGATGCCTAAGGGAGACTGGGTTCTTTAGAGAATGTCGAGTCAAAACCCCTCATCTTAAAGATGAGGAAACATGAGGCCTGTGCCTAGATAAATTGATTTGCCTGAGTCAGAATAGGAGAAATTAGAGAAATGGGTCTAGAAGGCAGGTCTTCTAGGTTTTGCCATACTATTCTGTGTCTTCACTAAACATAAAGACAATTTTAGATAAAATAGTCAGTTAGGCACACCATCCTTTGAACTTACAAGGATCTGGGACTGAAGAGATTCCATCACAACTGGAAACTAAAAGATCGGTTAATTCCCTGGCTTGAGGTCTTGGAATTTACAACCAGATCATACAACATGGCTCATTTCAATAAAGTTCCATTGCCAATGACTGGTACTTTTAATGAGAGTTAAAGGTGAAGCTTAAATAAATTATTTGCCATTCATTAAGACTAAAAAATAAGTCTGATGTAACCGTAACTATTCATAAAACTGGAGTCCAAAAGGATATTTAGACCAGAATGTATTTCTCTAAAGACAACAAAATAAACTACCTAAAGGAAAGACAATACTCTTATTATATAGATTTAGTGAACAAGTAAAATGATTCCTCAAAACATAATTCTATATTAAATGTTCAATAAAACACAACTGGCCTATAAAAGAGCCATTTGTTTCAGCATTAAGCAGATTCATCATTGTCCGGTTAGTAGAAAAAGTGAAAGAATGGTGGGAAAAAAAATCAATGTTAAATATGTAGCAATAAAATATTTAAGCTGAATACTGATAGAAAACTTAATATCCAAGCATTGAGACAAAGTTTCCAAATGGAAAGCCATGAAAACTCATGTTTGGGGTAGAAAGAAGCAAGACAACAAACACCAGAGTCCACTGCACAGCTCCATATAATACAAATATGAGTGAAGGATAAGTCACTATAGGAATCTTTTCCATTTCCTCTCCCACCCTCATTTCTAAATAAAGAGAAACTACAGAAAAATATGAGAAATGGCAAACTGAGAGGGAAGTTACATGTTCTTTTATGGGAAATAGAAATTGCTATTATTGTAATTACAATTACAAAATTGTAATTACAATTACAAAATTGCTAATATAGTCAACAGGATCTAATTTTACTCAAATCAAGATTAAATTTCAAGATGTTTTCTTATAAAACACAAAAGCCACCCAGTTTTATGTAATTGTAGAATATAATAGCTTTATACTGATATCATCAATACTCACCTCTTCTGGGGTGATAACACCTGTTTCCTTAAACTTTGATTCCTAAAGAAAATAAAAAGAATAACAGTATTACACTATCTCTCACTTTCAACTGAAAAATGTTTGTGGGCAACTATTTGCCTGGTACCCATCTAGGTAATGGAGCATGTGCAAAAGGACAATCTGTCACTGGTACCTGACCTCAAGGAATATGTAAGTATAACAGAGGAAACTGACATGAAAGTAATTACAATATAATGTGATCAGTGCTATAACAGAGCAAAGCTCTTTGGAAAAACATTCAAAGATTTATACAAACATTAAACCTCAAAATAATTTTGTGAAATGACGAAATATTATTTTACAGAACAGAAAAATGTCTTAAAGATGTTTAAACATATTACAATTCAGCCAATGTCTCATTTGAGTAATATTAGAAACCAAATCTAGAAGTCCTAAATCATTTAATACTTTCCCATTATTCTCATCTCCACCAAGATATTATACAATATTCTCTCCTCTAAAGCAAAGATGTTACTTACCGAATTTTTCTAAAGTTTAAGTTATATACAAGATTTTGTGGTAGAAATCTACAAAAATGAAGATTCATTTATGAACATTATTGATTCAAAAAATACCAAATAACTACTATATGCCAAGCACTATTTAATAGGGACATAATAGGGTAATAGGGACATAGAGTGAATAAAATAGACCATACCCCTCCTTGTCCTCATAAGAAGTTTAAACTCTAGTTCAGGGTGAAAAGCCAAATGGTCATCAAAGATAATGGGGGAGAGGAAACTGGTCAGGGGTGGAGGGAGAGAGATGGTTATTTAAAATAGGATGGTAAGAGAACAAAGACTGCACTGATGGGTGACGATAGAGTAGAGACCTTAAGGAAAGGAACCAGCCACAGGGCTGTCTGGGGGAAGAGCATTTCAGGCAGAGGGAAGAGCAAATGCAAAACCCAAGGCAAGAGAGCGCTTGATGGATAACACAGAGGTCAGACTGGCTTTTAAGCGAAAGTGAACAAGGGCTTTTGCTTAAAAGCCAGTAGTATATATATATATATATATATATATACCAAACAAGTATAGGCTTGAAGATCATGGTAAGGACTTTGGCTTTTACTGTACATGTGTCTTCCAAACCATGATTTTTCTTAATTTTTATTCGTTGGGATAAATCATCATTTATTTCCCAGGGATTTAGTTTTTTCTCCTTGCCTTCCCATGTCTAGTAGGAAACTACAAGAATTCACTCTGTAAACCAACAGTTTGCACAGGGAAGATCAAGGAGAGGGTCATTAATTCTGCTTTCCTTATTACTAAAAATACATACTAACAAGCTAACACGTCCTTTCAGTTTGGTGAACAAGTAGAATGCTTTCTCAATACATAATCCTATAAGTTCAAAACAGCAGTTTTATATTTTATTTGGGAGGTTTTCTTCTCTTGCTCCTCCCTCCCTGAAACTAAAAAGTTTTAATAATTGTGTATTATTTAAATGCTGTATGTCTAGTAAATTAGACGTTTCTGATTAAGATGACATAATATGCAAAAGAATCATTCAATTCAAATGTCAAAAAAATTTTCAAAGTTGACTGAATAATCTTAATTATGATGGGTTTCACAGTAAACAAATGTAAGCGTAGCAAGTGTTGTTCTCATTTATAAACTTTTTTTTATAACTTGGCCCAACAAGGTATCATTTTAAAACCATTCTTAGAAATAAGTATTTAAAAACTACACGACTAATATTTCGCTTTGTCATGGAAAGGGAGCAAAGTAAAATCTTCTTCGAACACCAGAGTAACTTCTTGAATAGAGAGGAACAACCACTTCCATGGATATTTCATCCTACACTAAGATTTGTAAAATTTTAAATGAAAACTTAAAGAAAAAAAAACACTTAAGCAAGAAATCGCTATTCATTTACTATCACTGCTCGCTTTTCAGAAAGGAAAAATAAAGATACAATAACAAAAAGCTTACCATAAAGGGTTTTAAAAGAAAAACTCGAATGCACTTCTAGAAATTTATCTTTGAAAATAAGAAAGTCAGTCACTGCTGTAATAGCTAATGTGTCACAGTTTTTAGTTTAAAAATGCTGTTATTGCCAATGTAAAAAAAAATAATGTATCTAGAAGGGTCAAGCTGCTCCGTTATTATCACTGACGTCCAAGATGAACTAGTTTCAGCTATTTTAAAACTTGGGAAAGGGGGTTTTGCCTGCAAACTGGGTTCAACGGTACTGAAAGAAATAATTTCGCAAAGTTCACCTGGTTCCACTGAAATCTAATAAGCTGCGACCTCATTGACAACTATTTCAAACTCTTAATTACAAGACTGACTACGAAATTTGAAAGAAAAAAAGTAACATGTCATTTTAGTACCAAACACTGATTCATTTCTTTAAAATAAGCAAAATCCTTGTTTAAAAAGTTCAAAAGACTTCCGATGTTTAGGATTTAATGTTCTAAAACCCACTTAGCTGCGGACTACGTTCCAACCCGAGCTGAGTTCTGGCGGGTGAAGTACGCACAGAGCGTCGCTCCAAGTTTACCCTGGAGAACAGCTAGATACGACCGCGGGAGGGGGCTACACCTTTTCCCGCGTACCACCCTTGCCAGCTTCCTACACCGCTCCCTACCGGACAACACCGTGACTCCCCCGGCGTCCGGTCCTCGGTCCCTGCAGAGCCAAGCGTGAGCCTGACAGCCCCCCGCAAGCCCGGCTTACCTTGAGGACCGGGGTCAGGTACTCAGCCACTTCCAGTGCCTTTCCCTTCACCGTGTTAATCACATTCTGCATCCTGGGGCCGGAGTAGCGGCCGGCCCCGCGTCGGAGAGGAAAGGGCAGCCGGGACAGTGGTCGGGAGTCAGAAAATGTCCCTGCTGCCGCCGACTCGCTTCAGCACCGGCCGGCGGCACCCGAGGGGACGGGACGCGACGGGAGGGACGGGACGAGGGGGAGGGGCGGCCGGCACGGCGCGCAAGGGCAGGGCGCGCGCTCCTCGCGCCCCAGGCAGCGCGCGGCAGGCCGGGCCCAGCTGTCACCTGGCCGCGAGCGAGGGCGGCGGGGCTGAGCTGGAAGAAGAGGGCGCACGCGCACCCCTCGCCCTCTCGGGAGGAGTCTTCTCTGCCAGCCTTCACTCGCGCCCCTTCCGGCTTCCGCTTCTTACTCTCGCCCTCTCGCCGCAGCTCCGCCGCCACCTGGGCCTCACGTGACACAGGAGTCTCCGGGCACGTGACGCGAGAAAGGCCGCGCTGGGGCGGGATCGGGTCGCTTCTCCCCTCCCTCCGGAAGCGTAACACTGAGCGCGCCTGCGCAATGGGCGCCAGGTCCGCTTTTTCCCAGTCGGGTCGTTATTGTGCTTTTTGTTCCGGAATAGGCGGGTCGGGTCCAAAGGCTTATTCGCCTTTCTTTTTCTCCCATAGATTCTCCGCGTATGGACCCTAAAAGCTACCGCTGCTGCTGCTGCTGCTGCTGCGGACCTAGACAGTTACTGCCTCAGCTTTAGGATGTACGCTCTTCCACTAGAAGCTCTTCCAAGGGACCGAGGTAACCGCGCCCCCCGGGACGAAGAAGTGCGCGTGCGTTTGAGGGGAGGGCGCCCCAGGCGAGATGCCTCCTGCGCATGTGTGACAAGAAGGCGTTCCTAGATCGTGGGGGGAAAGCTGGCCTTCCCGAGTAGGGGAGGTGTCTCTTTGGCCTTGGTAGGTTTACGCCCCACTTGGGCTGTGGGCATTGGTATTTCCAGCCCATCTCTCACCAATCCCCCAGGCACTGTGCACTATCCTTACTCTGGGTTGTTTTGGGTAGTTACCCGACCTGGAGTTTAATGGCCTTAACACATCAAAAGAGGGCCTTAGAGTCATTGATTTCTAAGTCGTCTTCTACTTCCAACAGTAGTTCAGTATAAATTAATACGGTGTTTCAGGTATTTCTATTTCGGTCATTATTGTAACGAAATCTTTCCCAGCAAGCTCTTTTTCTTCCTCCTATGGAAAAGCTGCTACCGAGGAGAAAAATACAAATATGAAATTATCTTTTAGAGCAAAGTTGCTCATAAGAATGAAAGTTAAAGAATTGCTTTTCTGCAGAATCCTGCAGTCCTAAAATGTCCTACCTTGGGCAGCACTTCTAACCTGGCTCTTGCCTTTTCAGTCTCTAGAGTTCCCCCTCCTATCAAATTTTGACTCTTTCCTTTCCTTTCCCCATAGTTTTTCTTGTACTCCCCAACTTTTTTGCTTTGGGTATAGCCATTACCAGACATCTGAAAAATTCCTTTTCTGTTCTTCACAAATCAATGGTATTTGCATTATGCTTAATCTGCCAGCAGGGTTGCTCATGAACTTGTTCTTCTCTTTAAGGCAATTAAAAAACAGTGGAATGGAAAGGAATTATTGTGGTCATCCCATGTTAAGCTCCTCTTCAGCAATGTATACGTTCCTGCTGGGGGCCATATTCATTGCTTTAAGCTCCAGTCGCATCCTACTTGTGAAATATTCAACCAATGAAGGTAAGTTAAGATTTGGAATATGCATGGAGCACTGCCATCTAATCACACTTTATCTTTCTTGTCTTTAGTTTCCCTTGTGTATAAAATGGGGATAATACCCTTAAAAGTACTCTGCTTCATGTCAGTGATAAAGCATGTTTAAATTTGGTTCTTTAAACTTTCATTCCTTACCAAGAAGAATTTTTGATGCTGAGTGAAATTTGGGTCAGTCAAGTACAGGATCAAAACCTTTGCAGAACAGATCATAACATCTGACTGTTGGTTTAATCAACAGGTGTTTCTGGGCCTATAGCAAAATATATTATAACTTATTTTGAAATAGACAGGAGATATATTTGGTCACCTGGCCTTTGTGAGGTACTATTTTAAGTACATTATCAATGGAGCAGTACAGGTTATTAGCTTTGATAAATACGTACTCAGGAAATCTTTTATTATTCTTAATGTAAGAATTTGTATTTAAGCAGTTTGATTCCACAAAACTGTGTTGAGAACCTCTCACTAGTTATTGAGTACACGTAAAATCATGACATCATGATCGTTAATGGTCTGCTTGGGGAGTCAGATGTGTACATAAGTCTCTTTTTTCAGTTAACATTTCTCTGCCAGGCGCTGGGCTAGATATTACTAGCAGGGTTCAAAGTGCATAAGATATAGACTTTATTCTCAAGAATTCACAGTTTATTAGAAGAGAAACACATGTAAATGCATCATGAAAATACAGTATAGTAAGTGCAGTTCTATACCAAAGATACAGAGGTAGTTTTACATGGAGAGTGATGTATTCTGTCTGGGAGAGCATGATGTGGACTGTGAAGCAGTCAGGGAGCACTTCCCGGATAAGGTGACAGTTGATCCACAAGAAGACAAGGTGGGCAGAGGTATTCAAAACAGAAGCAACAGCCTGTAAAAATGAACAGATGTATTAAAAAAGCAGGATGGATTGTGAGAATGTGTAGTTCAGAATTACTGAGCAAAAAGTTTTAAGGACTTGGACGAGGGGGGAAGGAGTGCTTGGCCAGAGAGGGCAGTAATGATCAGAGAGCTGAGGACTTTATATGTCATGCTAAGCATCTGGGGCTTTATTCTCTAGGCCCTAGAGTCTGGGAGACAGGGAATACTTGGAGGAATATAAACGGCAGGGTAAGATGAGAAAGACTATTATGGTAGCTGGATGGAGAATGGACTAAAGGGGAAGAGAAGTAGCCAGTTTGGGGGTTATTACAAATTCAAGCCACAGATGATGAAAGCTAACCAAGGCTTTTGAAGTAGGAATAGAGAAGAGAGGATAGATTCAAGAAATATTCTAAACATAGAAAAGACAAGACCTGGAGACTGTGTGGAATGTGGAGATTAAAGGACATGAAGTATTGGATAGTTCAGAGGTTTCTGGTTTGGATGCTGAGTAGGTCAATGATGTTCTCAACTGAGATGGAGACTAAGGAAGGAAGAACAGGTTGGACAGAGCTCAGAGAAATTAACAGTTTTAGCTCTTGTACCTTCCATGAGGCCGGGAGCTGTGTCCTTGTTTACTGCTGTATCCTGCAGTGTTTAGCACTTCACGCATGTCAAGGAAATGCCAGTTAAGTGAATAAATAGGAGATAGTTATTCATATGGATATGTTTAGTGAGCATTAAATGTTCCAGAATACAGATTTGGAAACAGTAGTATTAAATGACATTTAAAACCCAAGGAGCGGAGGGCTCATTCAGGGTAACCACACAGAATGAGAAAATAACAAAGAGCCAAGGATAGAACTCCAAGGAATGGCAGCATTTAACAAGAGTGCTGACACTCAGAAGGACATTAAGAAGGAATTAGAGAGATGAGAGAACTAAGTGCACATGACTTAACAGAAGGGAGTTTGACTGGGAGGGAATTGCAACATCAGGATAAGATAAGGATTAAAACCCACTCTTTGGAATTAGTAATTAGAAGGTGTTTGGTAATCTCAGGAACTAGGTAGTTGGAGTACTGTGGTGGGATCAGAAACCAAACTGCTTGGGGGCAGGATCTGAGTGGAAGGTGGGTACAGTGGAGATAATGAATATTGACACTTTTATGGAGATTAGGAGGAGGTATGGTAGCTGGAGGGGGAGGATCTTATATTTTATTTTTTTCGGTTGGGAGTTTTGAACATGTTTGTAGGAGAGAAGAGGAAGCCAGTTAATAGAAAGATAAAGGAGATATACTGAAGCCAGAGGAAATACTTATTGGAGCAAAGCCCCTGAAGAGAAGGGAAGGTTTTAATGGGGAGAATGGGTGAATAGTGGGGCCAAGGCTCCTCTCTCTGGGAGTGAAGGGAAACCAATAAGGATGAATATGGTGTCGATAAGGTTGGAGTGTGGGCAGAAGAGTGGAGAGAGGTCACACCTGATGCTGTGATACAATTTGGGATCAACCATGAGAGAAATGCAAGGAGAAAAACAAAAACGATGAAAAGCAAGAATGAGTTAAAGTGCAGTGACAAGAGTTTGAAAGTTGTGATCTGAAGCCCCCCATTTGTGTGCATGCATGTTTGCTCGTGTGTATAATGCTAGAAAGTAAAGCAAAGTATTGTTGGAGGATAATGGAATGTGATTTCAGTATAGCTTTGAGCTCAGAAAAGGGAGGAAGAGATGTTTTTAACTAAGCTTTGAATGATGGAGAAAGTTTAACAGGCAATCAAGTGCCTACTAAGTGCAGAACACTTAACTGCCAGGTTTAGGATGTCTTACAAGACATGATCCCTGTCTTGTAAGAAGCTTACATTTTAAGGTTAAGACATAACAACATAAAAAAGTACTGTTACAGAGGTTTATAGGTAGTGTTACCCGAAAACTGGGTTCACCTTTTGGTAGGTGTTGAGCCAAAAGACACAACCAAGCCAAAGATCGGGAGAAGGAAGGATTTATTATTACTTGTAGCAAGTAAGGAGAACACCGGGGAGCTTTCCCAAAGCAGTGTCTTCCCAAACAGCAAAATTGGGGAAGTTTTAAGCTAAAGGGTTACATGCATTTTATGGAGGGGCTTGGGTGGTTGACAGAATCCAGCTTTAGTTGACTGAAGTCAGGAGGGTCAGAAAAGGTCAACATCATCATCCAGTTCTAGTTGATCTGGTGGTTGAGCACTGCAGGCTCATCTTTACCACTGAAACTGAACTGGGAGTCTTTACAACTGATACATTATCTTTGCTATTGTCACTTCTCTTGCTGGATAACAGTTTGTTCCTGCATTCTTTTGTTCCCTTAAGATCCTTAATTACTGAGACCTGTTCAAGGACAAGCATTACGGCCAGGCTTAAGTCACAAGATGGCTTAGGCCAAAAATGGCTTCTCTTAAGTCAAGAAAGCCATGCCTGGTTCTCTTTCTCTGGGGACCCCCTACCCTATCTGTTTACACTAGTGCTACAGGATTGGAGATGAATAAAGGATTGATTATGCATAGGTTGTGAAGGTCAGGGAAAACCACAGAAAAGAGGAAGAAAGAGTGTTCTGGGGAGCAAGAATGTCGAGTTGGCTTTTTTCCTTTGTACTTGGCCAGTTTTGGTTTTTCATATAACAACCAAGGGAAACAAGCAAATATTTTTGAGAAAATGCATTCCTCAAAATAGTAACTAATAAAATTTATGTTTGTCCTTGGCAAAATTATAGAGCAAGTTGTTAGAAAAAGGAGAGAAATAACAGCTAAGTCAAGATATACTAACCAAACCTCATTTCCTAATTAGATTGACTTGTAGGTTGGGATATAGCTTCCTGATTGGTCAGTGGGTTTGGATGTGTCAGTGTGTTTGTCCACCGAAGAGCCCTGGGCCAGTTGCCTCTTGCCTCAAGCCACTTCCTTCTGTTACCACAACATAATGTTTGTCCCAGAGTGCCTAACAAATATTGTTTTCCATGTGTACCATGATATGAAACAGATAGGAAAACTCTGAGTTAAGGGAATATCACAGACAGAGTGTACCTTGATTTAAGCAAGGCAGACAAGTCACACAAGAGGAATCATGAGCTGGGTAATAATTCAGCCACCTAGATTGATAGCTGTTTGATTAGTCAGGCCCCGATTGTTAGTTAATGGTCAACTTAGAAGGTGGTCTCTAATGCCATGCCCCAAAGCTTTCTTCGCCTGTAGCCCTAGCCTCCTCAACACATTTTTCAGGAACTTGAAGGAAAACATGAGAGGCATATCTCTCAATTTCAAGGATAATAAAACGCTCAATGAGGTAAGGATAGCTAACACATTAGGTGAATTGATTCAAAAATCCAAAAGAGCCAAAACCAACTGGATGAAGTTTAATATAACCAGTATTAAAGTCCAGCTTTTAAGTTTAGAAACAGCTCTCAATTATTTACTGTATGTAAGCATTATATAGAGCAAAACTTATAATTAAAAAACATTTCTGTTACATTTCAGAGAACAAATATGATTATCTTCCAACTACTGTGAATGTGTGCTCAGAACTGGTGAAGCTGGTTTTCTGTGTGCTTGTGTCATTCTGGGTTCTAAAGAAAGGTGAGTCTTGAAATGGTACTATATACTGGTTAAAAATCACAGACTCAAAGAATTTTAGAACTGAAAGGAACATTTTATATCAGTTAGCCTAGCCCATTAATTTTATATATGAGGATACTAAGATACAAATAGAAATATGGTTACTCATGTTTTGCAGGTGAGGAGCAGACTCAGAGAGTAAGTAGTAAGTGTTAGTGTGGTGCTGGGTAGGAGGGGCAGAGCCTGGACTCCACCCACATGTCCTAGCGTCCCGTCCACTATGCTGCCTCTTGACTTGTTCCTGTGGTGGGTCGCACAGCGAGTTAGTTTTTATTCAAATTCAGGATTATCTAAATCACTGCTGTCTGACGTGATATGTAGCATACTGCAAAACAGTCCCCATTGCCTTTAGGGGGACAGCATAGCGCTTTGGAGTCAGACTGTATTCTAGGGCAGATTATTTTACTTTTCTGAGCTCCAGTTTCATCAACTATCAAATAAATATCAAATAAGGGTACTAATCCTTCCTCAGATCAAAAGTATGTACCCTTTTGTGGCTATTAATTCTCCAGTTATTGAACCTTAGCTCTCTCTGCTACTTTGATCCACCTTCCCACATGAGGTAGACATAGAATTTACACTATTAAAGGGCTTGCCCAAGAAGATGTCTCTTCATTCTCAGAGGTTTCAATCTTTGCAGAGTTTCTAGTTAGTGGAATACATTTCTTAATCTCATGAAATTTATGAAGTATTTACAGGGGTTAGACTTAAATTGTTTTCTATCTTTTCATTTTATTTTACATTCTCCATTATAGTACCTTCTTAAGTTTTTGTAAACCTAGAGATAGGAGAATAACTCATACTAGGATGAGTAAAAGTTAATTTTCTCTACTCCCCTATATATAAACTTTCACTTAGTATCTCCCTTTCCTGATTCCCTCACCCACCACAGCACCACCGCCCCGGCCCCCAGAAAAAAAATCCCAGCATGAACGCTACATTTTTTGTTCCACTTATTTTAATTTGTTGATCTCTCTTGGCTTTATGCTCAGAGTAGTAAGAGAAAACATAAGTGTGTCCTGAGTTGCCTTCTTCAGTAATACATCTGTCTCAAGTTAGCAGGAACTAAGAAAATCAGTATTCCTAAAGTGTTGCTGTTGTCAGAGATGGGCACGGTGGTGGGGTGAAGAAAGACCGTAATGGAATCCTGTGTAGTCCTTGATTTCTCAAGGCTAATAGTCACTTATGAAAGCACGTTCATGAAGTCTCTTTTAAAGAATTATATCAGAAATTAAATACAATTTACTTTCTCTAAAAATATGTGCATTCTCATCAAGCTCATATATTTACTGCTGTATTTCTTTCTTTAGAAGATCATCAAAATAGAAACTTGAGATGTGGTTCCTGGAAGGAATTCTCTAATTTCATGAAGTGGTCCATTCCTGCCTTTCTTTATTTCCTGGATAATTTGATTGTCTTCTATGTCCTTTCCTATCTTCAGCCTGTAAGTAAATAATGACAAAGAAAACAGCATTGAAAAGACAGAGAAATAAATCCTGGAACTAACCTTTCTCTTTTTTTTTTTAATCGTTTTCCTTGGCACTGTTAGTTTCTTATTGCCTCACTGGCCTTCCTGAGGTTTGAGCAGAATCATCTGAGCACTGACTTACCAATCCACTTGCAAGACTCTCCTGCTGTGAAAGATAACTATTAAACTGTGCTGACTGATCGGTGGGAGCTGCTTCCTGACCACTGAATCTAGAGCCATCTCTCTCTGTGTAACCTTAACCAGTCTGCCTATTTTCTGAGCCATCCTGTGGTCACCCACCTCTAATATTAATCTCAACATTCAGGACCTCCAAGCAGACTCCCGTGATTAACTCAGAAAATTATACGCTCAGTGTACCGCTCTTTCTTACACTTGTTTTAATGTGGTGTATATGTATTCTTTTGGTATGATTTTCGTTTTCTGTTAGTCCTGTCATTTAACCAAGTTCTTTAAGGGTAGAGATTATATCCTCCCAATCTAAATGCTATCCATAACTGATAATACTAGGTATACTTCTCATGTCTCCTGGCATCCCCTGTGCCAATTTAGAGAGCTGTTAGTAATCAGAATTAAAGTTTGTTCTTCTGCTTTTACCTATTACTCAGTTTGGATCACGTGTATATTTTCCCCTCTATATTTTCATTTTATAAAATGAAGGTTTCTATTGCCACATTTAAGAAAATGTGTTTTAATTTTCTTTAAAGAGAAACTTCAGGCATTTTGATCATAAATAGAATTTCTGTTGACACTAGTCCTCTATTTGAAACCTGTTAAGTATAGCCAAATCAGTGTGAAAGTGGGATGAAAAGGAGGGATCAAGAGGGCACTGAGGTAGAAAACAGGAGTTTGATTCTTTTGCACAATTTAAAAGATTAGAACCAGGCAAGGCCAAACTGCTCTGTAAAATAGAATAGTGTTACCGTACCGGCCCAAAGGCAAGGACCTGGGCCAGGGGATCACCTGAAGTTGCTTTCAGCTGTGTGATCCATTTTATTAGTAAAAGTTCATTCCATTTAAAATGTGTCCTCTCCTAAATTCTTTCACTTTGTTTTTCAGATCTGAGAATTCCTCCCAACAACATAATTATTCACATTCAATAAAGTGTATATTTGTTGTGTTTTATTTGTATCCAACAGAATAGCTCTAAATTTATATCCCTTTGCTAAATCCCTAGTACCAAAGCAGGAGTGCAACTTCCTGTTCTTACAGCTTATTGCTTTGCTCTTCCTTCCTGATTGTGTACAACCACAGATATTACAAAATAAATTACTTGGCATACATATTCTGTGTAGTGCTATGCCCAAGCCTAGTTGGAAAGAATTAAATAGAGATGCGTGGAAGTTTGGGCGCAAAGAGCTGTGATATTTTATTTATTCTATACTATTGCCTGGACAGAGTAGACACAATTCCCCAGGCCAGCAGGCTGTTTTGTTAGGTACATTTGCAGCGCTGTACCTGTGATTGATCAGAGCTGCCACTTCCCCACTCTTAACCAGCCACGTACTTTTCTTATCTCCTCTTACTTGTCTCCTAACCAGGGGTTCACAAGCATTCGTCTGCAAAGAAAACCTTAAAATAATGGTTCCCATAAAAATTCAGTAGAAAAAGAGCAATATCGTATTCTTGGAATTTTTGCTAGTTGTTATTGGATTTTACTCTTATTTCTTTAATTCAGCTGCATATTAGTCATGTTTGCTGGTTGTATAAGATTGTGGATACTCTTTAGGGTTTGGTCAATTTAAAGTGACAGCAAGGAGGAAGGCAGTAGGATTTGTTTTTAGAAATTATTAATATTGTCAGATCCAATTATGGGGGCAGTGATAAATTTCATATTCTCTGGGCCAAAATGTATATATGTTCAGATTAATATTCTCATGTGTGAAATTTGACTAAATTCACAAAAACAAACCTTAATAAAATCTGGCTAACACCTTTCTAAGTGTTTAGGACAATGTGAATAAATCCAAAGGACTGTCAAATATAAGTTTGGTAGTGAATCACTGGTATTGAATCACTACAGTTCAACCAGGTAAATTGATTTAATTCCTAGAGCGTTAAAAACGCTTAAAAACCTATACCTCCATCTTCTTAATGTATAAATGGGCCTAACAGTACTTGCTTTCTCTCTACCCACAGAATCAGTGTTAAAAGTCTCTGAGAGCTTGAAAAAGTATGCTTTATAATCATTGTAACCATTATTTCTGGACCTAAACCTATAGAGTTTATAAGTATTTCCAGATCTGCACATAAAGATTATTACACAGGCGTTTGCTGAATTTCAACACATTTTCAAAGCCTGTACAATAATTTGATCATATCTACGTAAGTTTAACGAGCAATAAAAATAGAATTTAATCCTCTAGTGAAGTAGCTGCCCTAATAACCCCTCTGGGTTTTGACCAAAAAGCTTTTTTTGTCAGGTGAACTTGCACCAAGCTGGGAGATTTCTGAGGTCAGTGCTTTGCTTGGATTGTAACTCTATCTTCTCTTTCTTTCTAGGCCATGGCTGTTATCTTCTCAAATTTTAGCATTATAACAACAGCTCTTCTATTCAGGATAGTGCTGAAGTAAGTAACTTGTTGTGAAAGCATATATCATACTTTAAAATGGCACCGCCTTGTTTCAGATGATATACCCTCTGAATCCCAAGGCCGGGATTTTATTCCTAATTTGCTTTGTGTGTTGGGCAAGTTGTTTAACCCATCTGGAAAGCAGCTGCAGTGTTAGCCTGTCTAAATCCTCTGTGATTCAATGTTTGAAATGTTTTTTCTTAGCATCTCAAAAAAAAAGAGATGATTGGGTTTTAATTATTTTAATGTTTAGTGCCAGATTTTCAACAAAGAATTCATTAGCGCTTTTTTTTGCAGATTCTCTGTACACTAATAGGGAACCAAGAAGTTCCTAAGATTAATATATTTGTTATTTGGAGTTTGGAGGTGATAAAAAGTGGCAAATTCCTTATTAAACTCCTTGAGATGACTACGTGACTTAAGCTCTAACTGGCAGAGGATTTGCGTGAGGAATCTAGTTAAAATTACAATTAATAAGAGTGAACTTATTAAACTTTCCAAGTGCTATCACTAATTCATCTCCAGGAGAACGTTTGAATAAAAGAAACATTTTTAGTTTAGATAGGCTCTGCTGCAAAGCAAAGGCCAGAATGTCCTAAGGTGATACAGGATCTGGGTACTTAACTCCAGTTTAATTTGTTACTTAATGATGATGATGATGATGAAAATAAAATTAACTTTTTGTTACATTTGTTGTGATTGTTTTTATTTTAATTTTACATTCACATTCTCTTTTTAATTTGTTTCTCAATGTGCTATGTCACAGTGTGTTTTCATAATTGATGTGTACAGAAGGATGAAGGGCTTGGTACATAGGCACTCAGTAATTATTTGTTGAATCCCGTGATGCATTCAGTCCATAAATTATATGAAATTCTTGAAAGGTTTTCTTTTACCCTGAGGAAACATTCAATTTAACAGTTGATGTAAGAGATGGGAAAAAATGAACATAGCATTTCATCCAATTTAGATGTTAGAGTCACTGAAATTTGCTTTTGCTATCACTTTCTTCATTTCATTTATGAATTGTGAGAATAATTCAATTCAACTAGCAAGTTAAAGAATGCTAATCCAAAAAAACATTTTAAAGTCTTTAAAATCAGCACGAAAGTCACTTTGTAGGATAAAAGTTGGCTTCTGAGAAAACATGTGTAAGCAATAATATTTTTATATTGATTCCTGTGATAAAATTAGGGATGCACTTCCATAAAGGAATAATTGTTGGCTCTGACACACAATAAAATACTCACTACTAATAGGGGAGCGATGGTCTCAAAAACATGTATTTTTTTTGTTTTGTTTGGGGCTTTTTTTTTAACTTTTTTTTTAAGTAAAAAAAATTTTTTTTTCCTGTGAAGTGACAGTTTATGAGTACACATGGTATTATACTTAAGTTATTATATAATATATAAGTATTATGTCAAAATTAAATTAATAACTGAATTTACCAAAGAGAAGTTTAAAGGCATGTGTTTCCTGTCTTGAAATTGGCCAGTAGCTCTAGCTATGCCCAGAGTTGGTTGGTTTTTTTTTTTAATGACCCCAGAGCATGAGCAGGGCTGTGGGCCAAGGTGAGGGGCACTAGAAAAGCCCTGCCCAGGGTGGCCCGACTGCCATGTGGGCAGCTGCGCGGGGAGGCTCTCCACCAGTGACTAGAAAACACTAAGGTCTCCTCAGGGCCTTTCTACCCTATTTCGACTTAACCCCACAATGACCCCATGAGATAGGTGCAGTTAGGCTGAGTCTCTGCCTGGAACCCAGAGCCACTAAGCATTTTGCAGCCCTCGGGCAGCTCCCTTTGGCTGTAGAAGAGGGAGTCTAGGTGGATAGGCTGGAGGCAGAGGGGCGAACGACGTTATGAACTACAGTTCAAACTTTTTTTTTTTTTTACATATTTTACCTCTTAATATTCAAAGCAGTAATATTGATTCTTAGGCATGTGTTTGCTTTGTTGTTAATACCACTCTGTTTTGAATCCTTAAAAGTTCTTCAGATTAAAAAAAACAATAAAATCACTCCATTTTTATTATTTCCACAAGCGCTTAGTTCCCAGAATGGGTCTTAGTTTGACTAATTCACAAATCAGCACTTGAAGCTACTCTAAATAGTAGAGCTAAAATGTGATAATAAATCTAATAATGTCTTTTATGGGAATGCCTTTTAAGTATTACCTATTATTATATTTTAAAATCAACTTTGTTCTATTTTGATCTTTTTGTTGGTGGTAGTGTATGTTGTTTGTTTGTTTTTCCCTATTTAATCTACTCTTTGTGAGTCATTTGATGGTGTTTTGCCCGTGGCAATAAAATTTTGACCTAAGAATAGCTTGAGTTCTATCACAAGTTCTTAATTTGTTTGCCATAAATAACTCATTTAGAATATCAAAGCTCTTGTCTTATACTTGACTCTAGCAGAGCCATCAAATACCTTTCCCATACAGGTAAAGGATATAAGGCTATACAGGTAGAAAAAAATAAGTCCAGTGAATAATGTAAAACTTACTTGTAAGAATTTGAAAGTGAGAAAAAGTGAAAAGTATCACCATTCAAATGTCTTATTCTAAACCCCATGTGAATGCATAGATTTCCTCCTTGATGCATAGTTACTGGTTCAAAGTGGAAATGTGGCAGGCATGCCTCAAAGCCCTATTGGTTTGCTCTTAAGGCTTGGCAAAGTTGTATAATCTTGTTTGCTAGGCTTTAGGGAATAATAATGTCAGCCTGAACATTTGGGAGATTAGAGAGCAAAACCAAGACCAGCACTTATTTTTACCTAAAGAATGTATATAAGTTTCTCTGATTTCTTCAAAGGGAAGGGAAAAAATTATTAAAAAACACATTTTGAAACATATGTTGGATGTCTTGGAAGTTACGGTGAACTTTACTTTCTGAACCAGCAGAAAAAATAAAAGTGCCACTCGGTAATAACAAGCATTTCTCCAAAACCATTCATTCACTTGATAAATATTTATAATTTCCCATGATAAATCTGCCCCTGGTCACTCTCTGTGCTATTTAGAAAGGTATGATGCATGGTTTCTTGAAAAAAGTTATGTCTTTCCACTTAAATATTTTCTTGCTCTGCCTTGGTTTACCACCAAATATGGTAGAAATGCTCTCATCTGACACAATTTGGACCTAATTGTTGAGTTACTAGGAAAACTCAAAGTAGGGATGTCATTTAAAATATATATATACTTTAGACAATTTAACTTAAGGTATATAAGTGTCCATTCATCATTCTTTTGATGAAGAGCCTAAGACCTTTCCTTTGCATACATGTGGGGTTTGCTGATTGGAGTTCTTTGGCTTCTTTCTTGCTTGAACCTACCTTGATTACACATCATCTGTGGTTTCTGGTTTCAATTTCTTTATAGTGGAGCAAGCCTTAAATATATTTTTAAAGTAGATTCTTCTGGATTTTTATTATTCATTCCCTAAGCTTAAACTAACCTACCTGTACCTAATTCAAAGGCAGTTTTTTTGTCTTGAGATTTGCCTTTAATCCTCCCAAAGCATTCAACTTAGTTTTCATGAAAATAGCAATCCTTTTCATTCACTCATAATTTATGATTTCTGTAATCATTAAAATATATAATTACAATAATGAGGTCACCTGGCAAAGACACGTTTTGGAACAGAGACGAGACTCTTTGTGAGCAAACAGTTCACTTGGGAGCAGAGGCCTTCAGGTTCAGCAGCCTTCCAGCCAGAGGCTTTCAGCTCTGCGCATCAATCTGAATGTTTTACTGGGGCAGTGGAGAGGTCGGTTAAGTGAGTTTCTACTGTTGCATCCCCTAAACCGTAAGGAGCAAACTCTTTCATGCCTAATCAGTCATCATTTATAAGAGTGCAGATCCTCAGCTGGCTTTATAGGATGATTGTTTTATTTTCTTTGCTGAAAATCTATTTTTACCCTAATCCTTAATAATTTTTACCTTCCTAGAACGTTATCTTGAATGAGTAATTATTTGCAGTAGGTACCGTTTAGCTTATTTAAGGCTTTATTTCCTTGGATTCTTTTTTCTCCATGTCAATATTAGTAGAAAATCTATAGCCGTCAGAATTGAAAACTTCTAAAGGACGTGTAGAGTATATCATTGCCTCATTTATCTTGACGTACAGTACTTGGTTATATAATGATTTTTATAAATTGAGCACCCATTTTTCATCTCTGTCTTCTCGGTTTCCGTTCCATTTGCCTTCTACTACTAAATGTGTACCACCTGCACCTTCAGCAATGTATGTGACTAGCTGACGGTTTCTGACCTCATGGACTATAGGGCTATGTTGGTCTCATCACTGCACGCTAGATCTGGTTATATGAAAGTGCATACGCGAGAGGACATATAGGGAGCACAGGTGTGCTGCTGTCTGTGTGTGCTGTCTGTGCAGTTAGCAGTTTCACAGCATGAAGCTCTATGGAAGCGTTGGTGAAATCAGACACATATTCCTGTACAGGCATCCTGGAACTCAGAATTACACTTAAGAGGTGCATTGGTCCAGAAGGAGAACTTACAAAACCATGGCTCAGACTCCTTCCTTGCTCTTTCATAAATACATGACCTTAGAGAAGTCAGTTAACCTCTGAGAACCATTTCCTCCCCTAGAACAGAAACTGCCTGACCCATAGTAGGTGCTCAACAAAGGCTCCAAAATTCTTACAACTTCAGTTCTCACCTGTTGCTTTTCACGTCTGCCTTTGCTCATGTTACTCTCTTGGTGTGCCTCTTCTCCACCTGACTAATCGATCTTCAAACTTGAAGATGTTTTCCCCCCCAGAAGCCTCCCTGGATGCCCCCACCTGAGTCCCATACCCCTCTTTCCTTAGTCAATGTACCTTGTAGCCTTTGTATAGACTCTTGCCTCTTCCTGGGTATATTGCCAACTCCCTTTTCACATGACAAACTTCAATTTATTTTTCATCTTTCAGCTTAAGTGTCATTTCCTCTTCAAAGCAATACCTGACTCTATTTCCAGACTCAGGTGTTGTTTCTCAGTGCACCCCAATCATTCTGTGTATCATATGTCACGCATTATATTGTCATCATTTAGTTCCATGGCTCATTCCCTATTAAAGTGTAAATTCTTTGAGGATGGAGACCAAGTCTTTTTTCTCTTCCCAGCATGCCTGGCACATAGTTGCTGCTTATTAAATGTCTGTTGAACTGAATGAATTTGTAAAATGGAATAATAATCATCACATCCTCCATATCTGAAAAGTTTGTTGTTAGGCAAAATAAAGAAATAAATAAAGCATTGTTAGGACTTCATCAACTGAAACACTGAAAATATTTTTTTCCTTGCCTTATCAAACAGCTTGCTGTATAATACTTTATGATCAGGCCATGAATCTGGGAACTAGCTTCCTCCTTAAGTCATTTCTGGGTCATGAATACCTTTGAAAATTTGACAAATCTTTGAAGGATCACCTGGTGGGGGTGGGGAAGGCCAGGAATTCGCCTATGTAGAAGATTTGGCACACACTGCAAGAATTCACAGATACCAGAAGCTCGTCACATTTTTTTCTGGTTCATGGAAACTAGATTGAGAATCCCTGCTGTAACTTAATCGCGAGATTAAAACGTGATCGTACCAAACAACTAAGATCAGCTCCCGAGGTAGAAAGGAGGCTTAGTTAAACCTATAGGTTAAAAGGAAACTTACAATGAGGAGAAATGACTGAATGGCCTTAAGGGACAGCTACTATAAAAGCAGATAAAAAAAAAGTTCAAGAAGCAGACACACCCTAACAGGTTTCCTTTGAACTTGAATTGTGGGGAATGCTGGCAAAAACAGTATGGTTCATGCAACCAAGTACTCAAGTGATTGAGTTTTCAGTAGACACAGTTGATAGGGGAGGAGGAAAAAAGACTAGTATTAAAATCTCTTTTTTCATCTTTGAACAGGAGGCATCTAAACTGGATACAGTGGGCTTCCCTCCTGATTTTATTTTTGTCTATTGTGGCCCTCACTTCTGGGACTGAGACCTCACAGCATAACCTGGCAGGACATGGATTTCATCACGATGCCTTCTTCAGCCCATCCAATTCCTGTCTTCTTTTCAGAAGTGAGTGCTCCAGAAAAGACAACTGCACAGCAAAGGAGTGGACTTTTTCTGAAGCTCAGTGGAACACCACGGCCAGGGTTTTCAGTCATATCCGTCTTGGCTTGGGCCATGTTCTTATTATAGTCCAGTGTTTTATTTCTTCGATGGCCAATATCTATAATGAAAAGATACTGAAGGAAGGGAACCAGCTCACTGAAAGCATCTTCGTACAGAACAGCAAACTCTATTTCTTTGGCATTCTTTTTAATGGGCTGACCCTGGGCCTTCAGAGCAGTAACCGTGATCAGGTTAAGAACTGTGGGTTTTTTTATGGCCACAATGCATTTTCAGTAGCCCTTATTTTTGTAACTGCATTCCAGGGCCTCTCGGTGGCCTTTATTCTGAAGTTCCTGGATAACATGTTCCATGTCTTGATGGCCCAGGTCACCACTGTCGTCATCACAACGGTGTCTGTCTTGGTCTTTGACTTCAGGCCCTCCCTGGAGTTTTTCTTAGAAGCCCCATCAGTTCTTCTCTCCATATTTATTTATAATGCCAGCAAGCCTCAAGGTCTGGAATATGCACCTAGGCAAGAAAGGATCCGAGATCTAAGTGGCAGTCTTTGGGAGCGCTCCAGTGGGGTAAGTTTGTGAGGATGCTGCTTTTTTGCCTGTTCTTCCCAAATTCAAAGTGTAGTTATACAAGAAAAGAAATAGATCAGTGCTGATTTGTCACAGGGCATATTGGATCTCTCTGACTTATCGTTCAACAAACATTTGTTGGTCTCCTTATGTATAAGGGCTCATGATAATGCTGTCAGGGGTTGAGAAAAAGTATAAATCACAGTCTCAAGGACTTTATGCATTAGTTGTATCATAGAATATTACAGTCACAGAACCAGAAGATGCATCACAGGTTATCTTGTCTAGTCTCCTAGTTTTACAAGTGAAGAAACAGACTCAGAGAGGCTAACTGGGTTACAGATAGTGAGTGAAAGAACTGGTACCAAACCCATGAGGTCTGACTCCTAATCCATTCATTACTCTTTCCACTCCACTGTAGTTGGGGAAACAAGCCTCATTCGTAAGAAAAGTTGATCTTTGACATTAGTAAGTCTTGTTAAATATAAGTCAAAAGCCTGGCTTCTTTCTTTTCCCTGTAGTTATTCATAAACCAGAGGGTGCCAGAAAGGCAACCTTGTTTATCTCACTAAGACGGTGGTTCCCAAGGTTCCCAAAAGGATTGCTGCAAATGCATAGTGATCTCCTGGAGGCTCAAGTTAGGAGATAGATATATATTTAAATTAAACATGAAATGGAGTCCTCTATCTAGGTTTAAATTTACAGTTTTCATGAACACACAAAATATGAGATAGTTCACACAATGAACATTTTACTCTTCGGGAAAGTTAACCTATTGCTTATTAGATAGAGTTCATGGCAGAGCTTCCCTCAGTAATGCCTCTGAAGTGATGATATTTACAACAGATTCTTAAGATGAAAAAGTTAGAAGCCTGCTCTGATCTCAGTTAGAATATAGATTTAGAAATCCTGTGTTCTTTTCCAACAGTCTAATAACACTGCTTGCCCTACTTTTTTAGGTAGAAGAAAATCAATGTAGGTAACAAGGCCTAGTTTATACCTATTTCTGCAGCCTTTAGTCATTTCCCTCCAAGACCAGCAGAGGCCGCTCCTTACTTTGCTCTTGTTAACTTTGAAATTCAAATGTACTGAAGTGCATTCCAATTTTTTATCTTACTATATGCCTGCGGTTAACTTGCCAAGAACTTATTTATTTAATTTCATTTAACAAGAGTATAGTTTAATTAAATAAAATCCATGATTTTTTAGTAAGGTTTCTCCTTAGTAATTATTAAAAATGGAACATTTCTAGTTTTGTCCTAATTAATTACTGATTTCATGTTTCCTTTTAGGATGGAGAAGAACTGGAGAGACTTACCAAACCCAAGAGTGATATTGAATCAGATGAAGATACTTTCTAACTGGTACCCAAATAGTTGGCAGCTCTCACAAACCTTATCTTCACATTTTCAGCATGTGTGATATTTATCTTTCCACTTTGATAAACCAAGAACATTTCTAAAGCATAAAACTCTTTGCATATATCTAACCGCTCCCTAAATAACTCCAACCAAAGCTTAGAGTACCCAAAGGCTAAAAAGTTCTAAGGAACTGACATCAGAATAATAGTATGGAGACTGCAGTAATGGCCTGGTACTTAGTAGGTCAAGATATACTTGCAGATTATTTTCCTTGTTCCTCCATTCCAGAAAACTTGTAATAATCATGTTAGCTGTACCCTATAAATATACATATAGAGATCAGTTTGCCAGATATTCAGAATTGTGTACTTCTACTCTGCATGCCATAGTCTTCCCTTTTTTATCATTATAAATATCACCTAGGTTGACCCTTGAATTTTGAGGCCATGGAGATAGTCATTTTGTAATTAAAAAGCAATGAGACTCTGAAAATTTGGTTGAAGGACGTTAATAACCAGCCACAACATTGATTTGAGAGTATTGTAGTCGGTGCTAAATGTTTTGACAAACAAATTTTTCAACAAAAATCTCAGAATTTTAATTTTTAGGAATTTGTAGGAAATCTTATTTTTAGTGGTTGTCTTTTGATGTTTTTCTACACAAATAAGCTTCAATTTAGGTGAAAGTTGGTTTCCAGTCCCCACAGTTATCACTTGTATTTTTCACTTAAACCAGCCATGGTGGGTTTTTTCTCCTCAGTTTGACCACATCACTCTTGGATTATTCTATTTTGGAGACCTAATAAGCCACTTTTATTAGTTATTAAATAGAACTTATGACTATTATATATCTTTATATCATATTCTGTTCCTAAAGTTTGAGACACTGGCTTCAGAATCATGCCAGGTTATCAGTAAGACTATTGCTGAAGAGTTCTTTTAAAAGAGTCACTTTGCAAACAAATGACTTTTACTGAAATATGAATAGTATTACTCTAAAAAGAGGAAGGCCAGTAATAAATAAAGCACTTTATAGTAACCATATTTCACCCTTAAACTGCATGGTATTTTTTGAGGTATTTTTGCATGCGTCCAGTTGAGTCTATGAGGTAGAGAAGTCAGGTGATAGATAATTTAAAAATGAGAAAACATGACTTGCCCAAGGCCATATAGCTGGATGGTGATAGGACAAGTGTTGGCTTCAGCTAATAGGCCTGTGTGTTTATAGAGCACTGTAAATGTGAGCTTTAAGTTGTCGTTTTCATGCAGTCTGTACATCTCTTCTTTCCCCTAATTTTCATACAGATAAATATAATACTATTACATAATCCATCTGTGATATCCAGAACAATATGAATGGCAAGAGTTGGTGGAAATTTATGAATAAAATAACTATTAAACCCTTACCTTGTGTTGCCACTTTGTTATATGAGGTGGAATGCAGAGTATTTTTAATTTCAAAACGTAATTTCAAAAGAACTTTTAAAACTGTCTCTTTTTCAGTAGATCTTGACTTCTGAGAATAGCAAAACTTTATCTTATCATAGGCGTTCCATCAGAGTAATGTGAAACAGGAAGATTATTATGACAATTCATTTTAAAGGTAAAGAAAATCAGCTATAGGAAGACCTCACTTTTAAGAAATATAGCATACAAAACATACTTATGAAACATAAAATTGCAACAATATTACTTGTGAAGGTATTGCCTACGGGATGTATTAAATAGCAGATCCCACTAATTCATGGAGATTGATTTTCTCACTTACAGTTGCTTTTTCACCCTCCTTTTCAGGAAAGCATTTATTGCCCAAAGGAAGGTTTACTCATGTTAATTTACAAATTAAGTAGAGAGAGGGAAGGAGCTGGAACTAAAATGTGAAGTTCTGATGTGGATGCACTGGAGTACAGTGGACCCCTCAACACAGGTTTGACCTGTACGGGTCCACTTATATGCATATTTTTTTTCAATAAATACAGTCCTATACGATCACCGGTTGGTTGAATCCTCGGATACGTAACTGCAGATATGGAGGGCCGGCTGTGGGACATGAGCATCCTCAGATTTTGGTCCGCAGTGGGTCCTGGAACAAATCCCCCGCAAATACCAAGGGACAACTGTATTTTGTGGGTGCTACTGTTTTAATAGGAGAGTAACTGAAAGGTGAGAGGTCTAGAAACCATATCCTATCATCTTAGGTGCTCTTGGATCAAGTGCATAATCTGGGGAGAACGAGTGTCATGCGGAAAAAGAAGTAGACTTCTTTCCTGTTGTAAAGAACAAGTTATAGGGTGATGGTTATTCTTTCCTTATAAGGAAGACTCTCCTAACAAATGATACTTTCCAATAATGGAGAAGGCCTTCCTGAAGAGTAGTAGAGAGTAGTAGTAAATTCTCGATCACTGAAGTGTTAAGGAGAGATTGTATCAGCAGTATGTTTTAGAAGAGATTCCATCATTGGTATAGAAGTTGGACTAAGTGATTTCTAAAGTCTCTTCCTATTTTTAGATTCTCTTCTAAGCAGTTTTGACCTACAACTAATGTGCTGAATAGCCTTTGGTTGGACCACAAGTATGGCCTGCAGTGACCTGATTCCAGCTCTGCCACTGGTCCTAGGGTCAAACTTCTGTCCAGCAATGTGCCTAATCCTGAGGGGAAGCAGGATGTGGCTGTTGGTTACAGAGGGAAAGATGGCTTAGACCCAGATCCCAAATGCTTGGCCAGCTATGTCCTGCTGCCATAGGTTTTCAAGGTCCATATGCAGAGGAGACTCAGGGCAGAGTTACTTTGTTTATAACTCTAAGGCTTTTTGCATCTGAATCCCCATGTGGAAGCCCTGTTGCTGGTGACCTGGGTTAGACTATGTGGGGCTGCAGGGAAACCTTTTGCTCTTGTACAGGCCCAACCTTGACCAGACACAGCCCAGGTCCTCCTTGGCAACTTCTCCTTTTACTTAAGTCCTGATTTTTCCTGCGAACTCTTACCATTCTAGTATGGTGAAGGGGCAGAGAATGTCAAACCCAAAGGAAAGAGAGTGGTTTTCCTTCTCTAAAGCCTAGAGCAGACTTTCTAAAATTGAGTAATATGTATCCCTCCTTTAAAGGAAAAAAAACCTCTCACAGATCAGTGTTGACCTTTTTTTCACTTTACTGTAATTTAAATGCATATGAACATAAAGTATAAACTTCTTATAGTTTTTACATGAAAACCAAAACAAATTTACAATTAAAGTATAAAGCTATAAAAGCAGTAAATTTTCAATTCAAATAGGAGTTTAGTGAGAAGGTGATGTTTTGCTCACATGGAATCACAATAAACTCCCTAACAGATCTGCAGAACTTCTGTCCTCACTTGCTATTTTACTTGCTTCAAGCACCATCCTGTCTCTGCCAAGATAACTGAAACCTGCTGACAATGCTGGTAATGCATTTAATCCTGCTGGGATTTATCAACCCATGTCCCTAACAATCCCATACGGATGTGGTGTGGGTCAAGCTGCCAACTCCCATTGGCCACGTTGCCCTGGAAAGATTTTAAAAACGTCAGCTTTATGTGTTCCCTGACGCTTTGAAAGAACTCACAAATAAAATTGCCTAGGCTTGGCACTGTTTTGAGGAGTACTTTTTTCCCTACAACATTCTTTGTTTCTTCCTCATATTCTTCTTGATTCACTCTTGATCATTTATATTCAATATTTTGCTAAAAAATTAACCATCCAGATTTTCAAATTTATTTGCACAGGAATTTGTGAATCATGCTCATAATTCTTTTACTTATTTCCTCTTTTACTATAGTTCTGTTTTCTTTCTCACTTTTGATTTTGTGTATGAATGGTGCTCTTGGTTTTTTAGAAAATAGGTTAATGAGCAGTTTCTAATTTTTACTTTATTAAAATTTATTATGTTCTGTTTTTCTAAAGTTTGTTTTGTTCTTTTTCCATCTTCTTCAAATGTATTTGTTTTCTTTCTTGCTTGTTAATGAACATGTTTATAACTAGTAGAAAAATTCCTTGGAGTAAGTAGACTCCAGGCCAATCCTCAAAGACTTTAAAATATAGCATTATCATTGTTATTTTTCCTAATTCTGTTTCGAGTCAAGAGTAGTGTCATTGAGGATTTTATTCATACTTTCGTTAGTTTCTAGTTTTTATACACTTGGTTGGAAAATGAGAGCTGTGCTCTTCCTGTTGTTATTTGCATATTTTTATTGAATTTATTATTGTAGTTCGGCTCATCCTTTGTGTAAAAACTTTTTTGAGAAAGTTGATGTTGGTTTGATATTTTGAACCAGTTTGAAAGTTTCTTGTCATACTTTAGATTTATTCAACTTGCATTTCTAGTCTGTTTTCACTGCTAGTAGTTACTTCTACATTTTTAAAAGCAAACTTAGAACCTTATTTATAAATGTTTCAACCTCAAAAATTAAAATATGGTCATTGACTCCTTTCATTGAAAGATGAGGAACTTAGGTTATTACATTTCCTCCCAACTCCTAGTTTTTCTTAATAAGCTCTGAGAATTTTATCTAGGTCTGCTACGCTGTATTTCATCTCTTCTAGGACTCATGTTTTCACATTACCATCTCTGAAATTGGGGTGTGTTAAGCAATGGCATGTTAATATAGCTGCTGCCTCCTGGCAGTAATGAAATTGTCTTTGCTTGCACATGCAGGCGTTTGGCACGTGCATACAACTTCTTGATGTTTCAGTCAACAAACCACTTAAAGACCATTTGAGGAGAGGATAAGAGTTCTGGTTGTTGTCTGAAAATCTTTCATTGGTACCTCCTGGTAAGATCAAGAACATGCCGGCATCAAATTTTACAGAATGAGTGTCAATAGCTTGGAAGAAGACCCTGGAGACAGCAGAGAAACTCTCTTAAAATGCTTCATCATCATCACGTCTTCCAGTGGTGCAGGGAACTATCTGCCCGGAAAACCTCAGACATCTACGACTCTGCGTCAAAAAGTGATTCAAGAGATTCTGGCTCAAAATGGGAAGATATTCTAGAAATAGCTTAATTTATTTAACTTATAGTTTCCCTTTTTATGTAATCAGAAAATGCTACATGATAAATGCGAAGTCTTTAAAAGCTCTTTAAAAAGATATCAAATGAAAATTCTAAATGACAAGAAAGTAATATGTTTAATTGACAGTGTGTTTCTTAGCAGGACATGAAATAGTGGCGTCTCTTAGACTTGATGTTGTCATGGATATGATGAAATTCAGAAGTTCTTTTTAAAATGTTTTATTATGCACCTTTTCCTTCAAGAATTAATAGTTTGCCTTTTAGTTTGTAATCCCAATTATCACAGCTAATTAAACTTTATTCGTTCATGACATAATTTGTTTATTAATAACTTTAAATGCCAGTTCATCTCTCAGCTGGGCGCTGTCTTAAAATAGAATTTTCTCTTCCGAAAGTGTTTTCGACTGATACACTTCCTGAGGTTTTGTTAATTTTTTTTGGTGTCTAATAACTACTGACTGCAGTTTTTTCGAGTCATATTATTGTTCAGAGGTTTTGCATTTTTATTACTTTCTATAGCTATTTAATGTAATATAAATAATGGCTTGTCTGAAAAATAATTCTTAAGTCACCTTTTCTTTTCCATTTAGAAATCTCCTTTTTTATCATTTAGTGTTGCCAAAAAGTTGTTTCACTGCTATATTACATATGTATGTATGTAGGTGTGTATGTATGTCTAGGTGTGTGTATATGTGTATATGCATATATATATTTTTTTTTCCCCCCCTTTTTGTAGGTGAGCTGATTTCTAAGCCTGGGTGCATGGATGCCTCTGTATAGATCTTTTCTTTAAGATTTCTGTATACTCATCTTTAAACAAAATTTTAATCAGTCCCAGTATTTCCCACAAAATGGTGTAGGTGAAATCTTCCTTACCCAATTGCTCTTTACCTGGACCCTGAATGGCATCTTTGAAGTTGTGTTAAAGCTAGAAGCTGTTTTAAGAAGGTGGAAGGGAAGCAGGACCATAGAAAATTGCAACGAGGGAACTTCCTGGGTGTGTACTTTTCCTCTATCTTGGTTGAAATGCCTGCTCTGAGGGCCAGTTCCATAGAGATAGGGGTAGTACTGTCTCCTGTTGTGAGGAGAGGGTATCACTTGACTTTTAGTTTGTTCCTCTGTTTGAGACTGAGCCCCCTGCTTTGATAAGAAGTCAGGCTAAGTGAAGTGCCTTGAAAGCAGCACACACTTTCTCTACAACTGTGAAATTTGCTACTAGAATTTTTGTCTTGTATACTTATGTATAATTATATTTGTATATATTCTTACATTTAACATGTTACAGACATTTAACATATGTATAAAATATTTTAACATTTCCTATTTTGTTAAGTTTTTATATGTAAAATTTATACACACTGCCCTGCTGCAAAGATTTCCCACGTTCATATATTTGAAAGGACTCACCAGACTCCACAGAGGACACTCACATAAGACTTTTATTTAAGGCGAAGGACATGGTGCCGCAAGAAAAGGAGAGTGTAGACACTGGGGTTCCAAGAGAGCCGAAGCCTAAGCTCCCCAGGGTCCTTATTACACAGAGACCTCACTGTCTCCACTGTCTCCAGCTGGAACTCCCAAGATCTGTGGGAGGAATCTTGACTTTGGGAGAACTCAAAGTAGAATTTCCCAGGATTTTCATGGCCTCTCTAGCCAACTCATCAGTCAGGTTTACGTAATCTATTAGGCCAGTTGGAAACCATCATTAAAGAAATTAACCCTGGGGATCCCTGGGGTAGTTTCAGACTTTAAACAGCACATCATAAATCCCACTGCCCTTAGTTTGGCCAAGAGTCAAAAAAGATACCATCATGTCCCCAGAGATAGAACTTTTCCAGTCTAGCTGTAAACCAACTCCATCCTGCATATATATACCCTTATCTCCAAACCTCCTTCCTCCAATTAGGAAGTTAGGGGGAAAGAAGGGCAGGGCATAGCCATGTCACTTAACTTTGGCCTCTCAGCTACAGCTGATCCTTGCCTGAGCAATAGACTACAAGTGTATTTCTTATCTTTCCTAGTGCTCAATTTCCCCAAGTTGGGGATAGTAAGTAGGCACACATTACTCAAAGTTCATGCTTTGAGATTAAAGCTATTCCCTAGTTTCAATCTTGATGAAGTTTTCTTCTATAAATTCATGCTTATTGTTCATTTTAGTTTATTTCAGGGAGGGGGTAGTGTTTATGAATGAATTAATAATAGTGCCACCATCCTTCCATGGACATCCAGACAACTTCTTAAATCTGGGCGAGGTAAGAAGTTCCCAGGAGAAGAAGTGCCTACACTGTGAGTATCCAAAAGCCATTGACTATGGTGACAGTGGAGTCAATATGAGGTACTTGCTCAAATCATGTCGAGGCTGACAGGAAGAGCAATGTAATAATTCTAGTCTCCAAAAGATTGAAGAACTATCATCACTTATATCTCCCTGGTCCATTCTTTATGCCTCTCCCCCAATCATTTATTATATATACTAGCTTATAATTGACTGTGTACATGGCTGCTCTCTACTAATCTGTACTGGAAAATGTCAGTTTTGTATTACTGGTTTCTGGCAAAGTACATAGAGAATAATATAAATACAATAAATGTTGGAATCATCATATAACTTGAGCATAACCTGGAAATGAGTATCTTGGATTAAGACCTGGAATGACTAGATGGTTCTCTTCACACCTCAAGGCTTTCAGCCATTCTTGTTCAAGTCTTGCCAGATTTGGGTGTATTCCTGCCTCTGCCTACCCTGGTCTAATTTGGCTCTCTAAAGAGTATTCACAAAAAGAAGCAAGCCAAAGATAAAAAAGAGGACTAAAGGGGACAAACAGAATGATGGTGAAATCCACAGGAGGAATTTACTCTTTCTCTAACATTTTTGGGAAGGAAAGTGAGGCTTGCTTCCAGGGATTAGCAATCTTTCAGAAATGGTTTGCCAAGCTGTTCCCTATGGCCCTTCTTCAAGGATCTCCTTTTGCGCTGCAGATGTCCTTAGAAAGGGTGGTACCTTTAGCATGTCAGTTACACCTAATCAGTTGTAGTCATCGGTGAGCTGGAATGGTTCATGAGAGAGGGGCCAGGGAAAGGAGAAAAGGGCCAGGAGAGAGGAAAGGGATGCTTATGGGGGAGGAGTAAAGCCAAAGAAAATGTTGCCCAGGGTCAGTTTTAGCTGTTTAAAATCACCCCACCCCTTCACCCAGCCTCCTTGGCACATGTATCAACCCATGGAGTGGAGGATGGAGGACCGTTCTTTTGCTTTCTAGAAGGAAGTACTGATATTTAAGGTCTCTGAAGTCTGCCCAGGGACTGCCCAGTTTCCAAGCTTCAGGTGATGCATTTGGTCCCCAAATTAGGAAATTTGTGTTGAAGCACAAGCATATGCTGCAACACAAATTTCCTAATTTGGGGACCACATTAAGGGACTCCTTAAATGTTCAGGAAGCTCACAGTCCTTGCCAGCCTGAATTCCTTGGAAGCTCCAGCCTGGCTGTTAAGGTGATGATGAGGGTTTCTGTGTGTTAGAGGTGATGACCCCTTTGGATCGCAGCCGCAGCAGCAGTATTGTGCTGGGAAGAATTCAGTGAAGTTGCTTAATACCTTTCCCAATTCCCGTAACAATTTGGAACTGGATTCTGAACTGTGAAGTCTGGGTTCTCTGAGAATTAACATTGATTGGATCATAGGAAATCTCTGAGCTTCTCTGAGCTTAGCATTCTACTCCCTAAAGACCAAGAAAGATTCATAAACGTCACAGAGTTCGAAGAAACTTAAATGTCTAGTCCCACTCTCTCATTTAGAGATAAGAAGCTGAGTCCCAGAGGTAAAGTGACTCATCTCAGGTCAGGGCAAGGACCAGTAGTTTTCCCAAGTCCAGTGGCCCTTTTAAAACACCCATCGAATTCTGTTACAACTCGCCCTTTGCCCTTCATCACCTTTTGTGTAAGTGCCTGACAATTAGCTTTTCTGAGGGTAATGTAAATGCTTAACATTAATCTTTTGATTGTTAAGGCATCCATGTCAAAGAATCCATCTCGAATAAACACGTTGCCAGCTACACAACTACCTAAAGATCCAGCAACCCCCATGAAGTTCCCCTATTGGAAAGCCCTGGGTGACCTACATAACTGACCCCTTGAGTGACCCTACTTTTCCCTTCATGTGCCTAAATTCCCACTCTTAGGTTTAAATTCACCAATAAAAAGTAAACCCGTGAAACCCTAGGCACCTCACCCTCAACCCCAATACAGGCAGAACCCCAGGTCTCTGCTCTCTACCTGCAGCCTCGCTGTGTGTATCCTCCAGGACCTGTGAATAATAAATCTTGTTTTTTACAAAGTTTCCTGATGGTTGATGAAATAAAAATTCATATTTTATGGCAAGATGAGAAAAACTTAAACATAAAATTTTTCTTTGCCTGTTTCGGCCTCCTCCCTCCCCTTTAGTGTGTATTATGCATTTGCACTAACCAGACCTCCTTAGGAGATAACCTTCCTCCTTAACCTCATAAGGGGCCACTATGACCCATGACCCACTACTCATTTTGTACGTGTTAATCTGTAAACCATCAAATGATGCATAACCATTTGTCTCAAAAAAAAAGTATGTAACCGAGCTTTGACCTCTAATTGGTAGAACAAAGCTCAGAGCTTGCTGAAGGACTGTCTCCCAGGTTATAATCCTCAGGTTGGCTTGAATAAAAATTTCCACTTCTTTCTTAGATCTGCTGTCGATTAATTTTTCATCAACATGGTTGTTGCTGAAGTGCACTTTGCGATCATAATAAGAACCACAAAGGCCAGTCCAGCCACAACATTGGTTCCTATGGGGAAATGTCTGTAATACAGGCCCAGGTGAGTGCCCCCAGGCATTCCTGGCTGATAGCATCACTATCGACAGGTTGAGACCATCAGGAAGCACCACTCCGACCTTGATTCTTGAGTTCTTAATAACTAATAACGTGTACAAAATGAAGAGGAAAGTCTGGCATTAGGAGCTTTGCACCAGCTCTGAGAGGACTGAGGAGAAGTAGTTAGTTAGCATTTTAACTGAGCTTCACTTGAAGTTAAGAGTACTCACCAAACACACCCTCTGTCCACACACACCAAACCATCAAGTACAGAGCAACCATGGAGCAGAAAGGATTCCTCAGCAGGGAAAGGGGAATTCGTGGTGGCACAGAAATGTACAGAGGTCCTTTTCAAGAGACGTCTCCTTTTCTGGAATCTCTCTACAGTGCTGAGCACTGAGATCATCAGTCAGGGTCAGCTGAGGCCATCATTCACCCTGGTCCTGAGCTATTTTTATCCTCAAGGCTCTAGGAGTTGAGAAGGTGTGAGCTTCGCTATTAACTGTAATCCAGAGAATGAGACCAGTGGGCTCTACCAACTCTGCTGTGTCTGGGCCACCAGCCTCTGTAGCAGGCAGGAGAAGGATCTCTCTGCTGAATTAATAGTCATCTTAGAGCCCTGGGATTTCTCTAGTGGAAACCAATTCTTGGAAATTCATGGAAGGGAATTATGACAACCAGCAACTTTGGTGAGGCTGTGTCCTTTACAGACTTTTTCCAGATTTTCCTAACTCAGCTGGGTGCTTTTCTTTCTAAATACCATAAACTTTCTCAGAAACGATATTTTATTTATTTCTTACCTTTTGTGGTTGCTCTTTTTGGAAGGAAATGCTTTTATAGGAAAAAAACAATACTCAGATTTCAAACAACCTGATCTATACCCCTGGAAGACAGAGATTCAGGTTGCCTAATTCTCCAATCCTCCCATTTGCTGAGATTTACTCTGTATTTTTCCAGATTATAGAATTTGAGGACATTTACCAAAAATATCTTCCTCTGAATGTGTCCTTTTGCTGAGCTATGGCTTATACTACAGTCCCCCAAATGATTATACACGACTTCTGCATCCACTCATTAGAGGAAGGAGTCTTCAAATGCATTTGCTAATGATCGTCTCAGTGTCACTGAAACCAGAAGAATTCTTGAAAAAGTAATCTCAGGTTATGAAAAAGTGTTGTCTTTCTTTGGGTGCAGGAACTAGAACCTTATTCATATTATTCTATAAGTAAATTTTCTATTATCCCTATCTAGTTTCCTTGAGAGATGAAACTCCCTCATTATTATATTTCCTGAAATTGAGACAACTTGGGCCCCTTAGAAATTGTCCCTATGTAATTTCAGAAACAATCATAAAGAAAACCATTCTTATTGGCAATTTTAAGCTGTGCTTCACTTTGGCAAAAATGTAAGAGCAATGCACATCAACCTGGTTCTTGCACCTTCACCCCTCAGGCAGCTGGTACAAACTGTTCTAGAAGGAGAGAGGAGGAAAGCTCTCCACCATGGGAGAGGGGTAGGGTGGGAGCATAGTTTTTATAATAAGAAAACTGTGTTGAAGTCACTTGTACTTTCTGGACCTCAGTTACCTGTAAAACAGGTAAGAATGAATGGTCTTCATGGAGAATAAGGGACAAAACAAGTGATTCCTCAGGTTCATTGAGGTACAAATTCCACTTTTACTATAATTATAACAAAGTTCAGATGATGTAAAGACAAACTTGTACAAATAGGCACAGATAAGTTAAATGCTAGTAGTATTCACATGTGGCTTGAATGCAGTTATTAATATCTAGGCTCACTAGAGTTAATGACCAATTTCAAGACTATTTGGAGAATTAGTTGTTAATAACAGTGACAAAAAATAAGCATCCCCATTACTGATAGAGGCTGGCACTGTCCGGATGCTAAACGCTGGGAAATCTGATCACCTTAGGGCAAACTCATACATATTAGTTAATATTACTTGGTCTTTGCTGAAAAAAAAAGAAAAGTAGGAAAGAAGGAAGGAAGGGAAAGAGGGAGGGAGCAAGGGAGAATATTTAGTTTATATGCCATATGTAAAAAATAAATGCTCTATTTCAAAGACAAGGATTATATTCTGCAATCCAGTTACAATTTTATCCACTGTTAATTTAGTAACATTTTCCTTTGAAAACAAAAGGAACCCCTAAAAGTAATCTCCTTTGTAATTTTATTTTACAAGGTGCCAGTATGATAATGGGCGCATTAGGGAGTCAAATGTGAAGAGTCAAGGTGTCCCATGCTGGGAATGCCATGGTACCTGACAGAACTCTGAAAGTAGCACCTCTAGCTGCAGAGCCAGATTCTGGTGGTGATTTAGAAGTTCCTTTTCCCTGAAAAGACACTAAGAGTTAACAGAAACAGGGCAGGAAGTGGCTATGATAACACAGCTGAGTTTGGTACTTGCCCTGGCTTTGGTAGCCAGTGTCACCGGACTCCTATAGTATCAAACTTCAGGAAAGAAATTCACAGTATAGAGCAGAGCTGTCAATCATTTTTAGACTAACATTCAAAAAGGGTTAAGAAGCTACCTGCTCTGTCTGTCCCATCTGCTCAGATGTTCATCTGAAAATATCTGTGCTGTGATCTTTAATTTTCTTTAACAATCATGGTTTTCACTTACCAATTAATACTAAAAATACTAAAAAGAGAGGTATAAATACTTACGCTATAGAATACTGTATTCCCAATCACGTCCACCACATTAAGAAAAGGAAAATATCCATTTTCAATAACATTATTCAGCACCAGATCCTCTCCAGTTAGACAAACAATTCTTTTAAACATCTTTATGATTTAAGGCTTCAGTAACAACTCATGAGAAGGCAAAAGTTTGCTATTTATTTAATCTTGGAAGAACACTGAAAGAAAAAGGCAGGGAATGTAGGCAGTGTGGAAGAACTCTCCTTTACATAGCTGGCCACATGTGGCTTCAACAGCTGCAGGGGAAACTGGCTGGGGCTAAGGTTACATATTTCTGTTCAGTAAGGGTATCCATGGTGGTAACTCTCATGATGACGGTAGTCATCCTGGTAACCATCCTGGTATCCTTGATGGTAACTATGGTAACCATAGCCTGCATACTCATCTTCTGGGCAGCGCATCCCTAGTGACTGCTGAATAGCCATTTCCTGTCTCCGGAGTTGCATCGAATCAATTAAATCGTACACAATCACCATGGACCACATTGGGGAAGGATACCAGGATTTCACATTTCCATCTTTTCCAACTAGAAGCATGGAGAAGTACTCTGGGCTCACTTGAAAATAGTTACGTATGTCTTTCACCAAATGCGCTGGTACGTCTTCTCGCTCCACAACAGAGCTCCCTAGAATAGGATTAGAAAAGTTGTTAGCGGATTGAAGAGGCAGCACTCAGGAAAGCATCAAAGTGAGAAGAAACCACTGTGAGAATAGAGAGAGGACCCAGGAGTCTCTTCTCTTCAGCTCAAAAATCCAATTAAAAAAGTTTGCTTGTTTTTTCTACTAGCAAAGAAATGTCCCTGCTGTTCTACAACATTATTAGTGTATCAAACTTTGGGGCACATAATGCCTCCTTATAGGAGTGTTACAAAGTATAAAACCAGTCCCTTCATTTAATCCTGGCAAGATCAACCACTTTAAAATTTGTCACTAACAAAGATTATATTGTTTATATTTCCAAGTTTATTTCCAATTAGCTTAGTTTCTTCTTTGCGGGTACAGTTTTCCTTTTGATGCTGTTATCTTTATAACAAAACTCTTATTTCATTGTCAAAGGTGAAAAATACCAATTATCTAAGAGCTGGGAATATATTTAAACTATTATCGTTAGTGAAAAGAAGAAAGGGAAGGGAGAAGGGCACTGACACTTTCTGGGTATCTGCTCTGTCCGGCACTGTGCCAGGGATTTATACACATTATCTCAGGTAAAGCGCTTGATCTTGGATGGAAGGACTGGGTTTACTTTCTGAAACTTTTAGTCACTGTCATTTTCTTTCAGCTTCTCTGAGCCTTTTAGTATATGTCCTCATCTGTTGCAAGGGAATCAGTGAGATATGACCTTTGTGCCTCGTAAAACTATTTCGAGAATTAAATGAGATAACATAGATGAAAATGCTTTGTAAGACAATCAAGCCCCATGCAGACAGAAAAGAATGACTTATTTCAGTTAAGAAAATGGATATTTTTGCTGTCACTTATGATTTTTTTAGTAAAAACAATATTAGTGCTGTGCTCCCCTTCCCCTTCTTCTACATCCATCCTGTGTACACACACATGCACACACACACACACACACACACACACACACACACGGGCAAACATGAGGAGGGAGGATTTTGTGACCTTTCTTCACCTGAGGGGTACACCCACTGCTTACATATAAATTAACATAATTTAACTGAACTTATCAGTAGTTTATACTGTTTTAAAGTAACAACACTTTACCATTAATCGGGAACAGTTCTAAAACTCCCCCTACTTCCTCTCCAACACCTAAAAGCTTCAGAACAGTTATGTGGCGCAGACCTAAGAGAAAAAAAGAAAGCGGTAGAATCTGTAAGTCTTCTTTCACTTCCAAAGACTGGATGTCTGAGAATTAAAAATCTCTAAGTTTAAAAAGAATATAAAACATAACCTGATTAGGTAAAATAATTCATTTTTTTTAAAGTTTTTTCATTAAAAAAAAGTATTTAAATACTTATAAAATCTTGAAAAAAGACTAATTGCAGATTTTAGGATTAACAACAGGGTCAGATGTGGTCTGGTTTGGTTTTGTTTTTGCAGATTGAAATAGAAGAATTTGCTTTTAAACTGTGATTCTCACTCTACTAAATGACAAACCAAAAATGAAGCCATCGGAACTTTAAAATATCTAAGATGATCTAAGCTGATTAGTGTTCTGGAAGACAGTCATGCCTAAAGTTATAACAGCTTGCATGGATAATTTAATTTTCTCTCAAAGAAAAGACTACAGACCCTAGCCGTTGTGATTGTTTAAGAAATCATTCTGGCTTCCTCAAAGAAAAGTTTGTCAGTTTAGAGGGCAGGTTCTTAGCACTTCTTTAGAAGACTCAAAGGGGTAGCACAGCAGGCACAGCTTGCTTCCCAGCCTCAGCTAAAGTTTCAGGAAAGGAAAGAAGGTCATGCCTTGGTAGCTTGTTGGAATTCCTTTGAAGATGAAGCGCATATGAAAAGATTCAGGAGAAAGAACACAGGAGGACAAGGAGGCTCTAGATTCATCCTATTCAGATTTCGCGGTTTTAGACAATATCCGGGCCTAGTCATGGTACTAACTTGGAACTAAATATGAATGTGGACGGTGTTGACTGTCCAGGGGAGAAGACTGAAAGCCACCATGGAGGGCTCTTTTAAGGAAGAGCTGAAATCCAGGCAAAATGCTATTACAAAAAAAATTTGTGGCCTTTACTCTTCTCCCAGAGAAGTGAAGCATTTCTGTTCTACATGTTGTTGAGTCATGTTTTCAAAAGGGAAGATCATGAATTTAATTATCCCTTAAAAACATGACTTGTTCACATTTCCTGTCTACTGCAAAAGTGTTTGACTTGGGCTCTGTGCAGAGATTCAAAATGAAACATCACCTAAGAGCTGCTGCAAAGACATCTGTAGAAAATTAGCAAACCATGATTTTATTAATATTCTTATTGTGGAGGGTCATTAACTGCTCTAAAAACTTCTGTCTTACCCAGCACTGTTGGTGGCTATACATAATATATATATACAATATATATAATTATATATACATAATTTATACAAAATATAAATTTTGCCTAAGAATGCTGGCACAATCAAATCTTCTTTACATATACTGATATAAGTTCTTAAAACATTAACCTTGTTAATAGGAGTATAAATAAAAATTCACAAATTTTCTCATTGTTTTTACTGTTATGAGCTCGTTTTCTGCCTTCTTTTGAGTTATTATTTCATATCTTAAAATTGAAATGTATTTATAATGTTCAGGTACTGGGTCATAGCAAGGGCCCAGGCTCTGGTAATGTTTTACAAGACTTATACCACGACACCACCTTTTATAATTCAAACACAGTTTTATAACTAATCCATGATTCTTCTTCCTAATAGAAGTATCAAAATAATACAGATTCATCTATGTTCCAATTATGAATTTTTTAATCTGTAGCCCCCTAGCTACTCTTCCCCCCTCTAATGACTCTCTCAAAATTCTTCCTCTGCAGAGGTGTATCTTACATGAGATTTCAGTCGTGATTTCCACTTTTGAAATTGCCATTATCTCTTTGGTTCAAAACAGAACTTAGTAATAAGTTCTGTGTATTATGCATTTCCTTTCCTTTCTATATGTCCATATTCAAAATCATACTAGCTCTTTCTGACCACTAGGATAATAATGCTTGGTAAAGAAAGCATACATTAGTTTTCAAAACACTGAGCAATTCACTGCAAATAATGATAGTAATAATAAACTGCATTTCTCTTTGACCTGCTTGTCTTAAAGCATAAGGTTCTGTTTAACAGATCTTGCTGTCTTCCTGGTGCCCAGTTATAGATCAAAATCCTTTCTAAGGGAACAGCAATATAGTACAGTGTGCTTCAATTCATTCATTAATTCCCAAAGCCATTCCTGTTTTACAAAAGATATTTAATCTATGGAGAAGTACTCAATGTTGGTACCTAATTATTACCTAAGTAAATGATAATACCTGAGTTTTATGATCTTGAGACAAGTTTTTAAAAAGCAAACAAGAAGACAACATAATACAGATCACTTAAAGTAAAGCAGCAGGTATTTTCAAACACATTAATGAAGAACCTGAGAGGGCAGAATACTGAGAAAAAAGAAAAAAGAAAAACAGACCCCAGTTGACTAAGATTCCAGTCTGAAAGCAACTTTATCCTCAGTATAACTGAGTAAGTGTCTAGGAATCTACAGTCTGGACTGGGGAGTATTTGCATGACCTAATGTTCCATTTTAGAACTGACCAGGAAGAGAGTGGTATGGGAAAGCAGTGATGCTTTAAGACAAGCAGGTCAGTGATGCTTCCCACTCACCAAAATTGCATGCCTGACCACTGAGGGCAGAGAGCTGCTGTGAATAGGCCCAGTCTTCATCATTAGGCGCTGAGATCACTAGCAGCCGCCTCCTCCATCGGAACCTGGAAAAGAAGCAGAAGGCCACAATGGCTGCTTCAAACAATAGAGGCCAGTGTGAAAACACAGAGGAACTTCGGCTGTCATTTTTTTCCTGTGCCCAGAATAAAAAACAATGACCCTTAGAAATATTTCATAGCTCCTCAAAGCCTAATATTAAACTGTATTACCACATTTCTTGCACTTTTTCGTTTGTAACTTCACAGTCTGCCTACTGTGACATTTGCGTGATGTGTTAGGCATGAGTCTGGTCATCAGGCATGAGTCTGGTCCCCATGCCTGATGAGGTCACTTAGGGAGAGACGGAGCTCTCAGATACAATGAAAACCAGCCGATATTGTATGTTAAATTGTAGCAACAGAAATAAGGGAATCAGAAAATAACTGAAGAAAACTCAAGTTCTGGTAGAGTTCCCTAGGGTTTTTGGGTGGGGCAGGGAGCAGTGAAGATATGGACAGGAAATAGTATGGAAAAAAAGGAACTGAATTTTAAGTAGATGACAGTGACAGGAAGAAGGAAAATAGGAAAGTGTCTCAAACGGTCAAGGAGGGTTCCTGGAAAAACAAAGCCCTATGTACCTTCCTCAGTAGCCAGTGGCTCTTCCAGGGGCAAATGCTAGTTCTAAAATGTACCCTATCATCATAGTAAGAACCACCACTTACAGAGTACCCCTATGAAGTAGAATGGGGCTAAACCTAGAGCCGTAGGATTTTAGATTATATGATAAACTTGTTTCTGCTCTTACAGCGCCAACAAGGCAGGGCAGTGGAAAGAGCTTTTGTCTTATAGCCAGGAAGCTTGGTCCACATTTTGTCACTGCCACTTTTTGGGTTCCCTGAGCATGTCACTCTGTTCATCTACGTCATAGTTTTTCCTTAGCTCTAGAATCCACCTCAAAGAGGTGTTGTAAGAATTAAACTCTAAAACCCATCAATGTAAGTTATGCATGTGATGGCATGGATATAGATCATGTCTTAATCTGCAGGCTTCTAGGTTTAGAACTTTGTCCTACAGATGGATAAGGTCCATTTCCCCATTAACAGATCTTGGACATTGTCTATCATGATGTCATACAACAACCAATTTAATCCTTATGTTTGTGTATCATTTTATAGCTCACTTTCACCTACACAATATGTGATCCTCACTAGAGTTCAGTGAGGGCATGACTTGTTTTCCCCATTTTACAGATAACAAAACGAGGCTTAGAGAAGTGAGGTAACTTGCCTGACTAGTAAATCTAAGAGGTGGTACCAAAATACAGATTTCTCTGACTCCTGGTGCAGGGCTTTCCCTAGTCTACCCCCTCAGAGGTGCTGATGCTTGGCTGGCGTGTCAGGGTCCCTAAGAGGATAGGAAGGAGAGAGGGTGTGAATCCAAGGGGCCGCTGCATGCATCTGTCTCAAATTCCACCTTCACTGGAGAAGGGTTTTTTGCTTTCTACCCTCAGCGCTGGTGACTGCGGGGTGTCAATGCACTCATGGAGCCGGAAGCCAGTTGATTTTATTCATGGCTTCTCTCCCTGTGCCCCTTCAAGCCTCACAGTGAACAGGAGAGTTTTCAGTCCCAAAGAAAATGGCCTCTTAGGGGAATAGTGGTTTGGATGAATGAGAGAAAATGATAGTCTGATGAAATACAACCTCTGAATGGGCGCCTGTAGCAAGGCTAGCCAAGAATTGCTTGCTGTGACATTACATTAGCTTCCTCTGCTTGTTTTTCTTCAAAGGGAAAGAAAAACTAAAATCTCCACTGAGGATAGGAAGATGAATGTATTTGCATAAAGGAGGGGAGAGGAGAGTCTGAGACTGTCTGAGGTTTCCTGGGAAACGGAACAGTGACGGCTCTCGGATCACGAAAAGGATCTCCTGTATCTTCCCTGCTTCCTTAGGAGGCATGCCAGACCAGCACCGGCACCCCAGCCAGCACCCAAAGCAGGCCAGCCTTCCTGGCCTCACACAGAGCTTCAGGGTATCCTGGAGGGAGCTATTTTGGGTGAGGTCTATTTTAGCTTGTTTACCTGTATGTACCACTGAATGCTGTCAGACTGGAGAAGGATGGGATCTGAGACTCCCTGTCCCAGACAGAATCAAGAGAAGGTCATTTCCCCTAAGTGATCATTCTTTATCCCACAGACCTTTACATTAAGATACAAGGCCCCAGCTCCCAGCACTGAAGGACAAATGTTAATGGAACTAACTTCTGTGGGAAGTAACAAGAGATGTGAATGTGGCCCAGATCCTTATTTTGGACAAATTGTTTTTCTGTCACTTTACTTTGTCAGTAAATAGAAAGTCTACAAGCTATACATGTGTTTGCTTCTTTTAACTGGCATTGCCAATTTAGTGTGCATTTGCCCACTCTTTAGGGCTTCTGTCTCAGAGAAAGGTAATTATAGCCTGAACCATATGAGTGTCACTAAAAACTAGATTGGCTTCAGAGTCTGGTCAGCTGAAACCAGGCTGTATAGACCCACCAACAATTCAGCAAATATGAAGGAAAATTCCCATTTGGATATTCCTTTATTTATAGAGCGGTTAGGTAGGAAAAAAATTATTTTTTCAGTTCTCTTTGCCTGGGTTTCAATTCTGAAGGTGTTTATTAAATCTCCTCTTAGCTCTCCTTTGATGACAAAGTTCTCTGACTAGGACCTGAATAAATGGCCCTAATACTACTAATAACCACCATTTATTGATTACTTGTTTTGTGCTAGGTTCTAGCTCATTACCTTTAGTATCAAATTTACCTTTCACAACAATCTTAAGAATAGATAAATTTATTATGCCCATTTTGCAAATGAAAAAACTAAAGCCCAAAGACATTAAGCAATTGGCCCAAGGTCACACAGCTAATAAGTGGAGAAACCAGGAATCAACTTCAGGGCTGTCTTACTCATGCCTTTAAGTAATACACTTTTCTACTTTAATTTTTAAGATCAGTGATAATTGTCAGCACGATGATTCCATGACCACAGGTCATAGATAGCCATAGGACATCTACCTTATAATCCTATGCCATTCTGAATATCCATAAAAGATGTATGTTCCTGAAATAGTAGTGAATATAAGAGCTCACAAGGCTCTAACATTAGAAGGAAAATACATTTACATTATGTAGGGCCCTATCCAGTTCAAAAGACTTTAGATGCAAAATATGTGTAATGTCTTAAGAATCAAAAAAATACAAATTCAAATCAGTGATCAACTTGAATGAGGATTGCAAGCTTTGTGAGTGAACAAAAGTGAGGTAATGTCAGTTTTCCCTTTCAAGTTTTGAAACCCATGACACTGTGATTATAAAGAGACCCTCTGCCTGGAAATGGTGAGAATAATCCCTCAGAATGTCTGTAGTTGCAGGTCTCATGGCTGGACTAAATCCTTGGTTATAAATAATATCAATGAACTGGATGGCTACTGCTCTGGAGATCAGGCTGTGTGAGTTTAATGGGTTGGTTCAGTGGGTGTGCCTCTTTCAGTCCTAGAAGATTTAGAATTAAGAAGAGGAAGTTTGCAAAGAATCAAAATTGTAGTAATAATATACATTTCTGATTTTCTTTATATAATTTATGTTCTTGTGAAACTGAAGAGAATTTGGCTTAAAATGACAGCCTTGAAACTCCAAACTAGAATGTGTAATTGAGTATTTGGTTTAGATGTATAGTTTTAGGTTGAAATCTTACTAAGCGTATACAGTTATTGGAACACCTGAGAAAACTTTAGATTCACTGTATTTACAAGATTAACTTATCAAACTTATGGCTCATTTAAGTACTCAGAAAGGTTTTATTTCAAGGAATTGAAAGAAATCTATTAAATATAAAATGGCTGTTTGGCATAATGACATTGTTTAATTACTGAGTTCATAAGTGAGATTAAACATTATTCAAAGCCCCTTAAGAGTGATAGTTAAAATTTGCCAGGTTATAAATAAAATGATAAGATTTAAAAACCTAACTTAAAAGTTTAAGAGAAAACGAAGGTCTTGAATTTATAACTTGGATATATTTAACACTATTGGTTAAAATCAAAAGTAAACTTCTAAAGAATCTTTTCTGCCTAAAAAAGGAGAAAAAGGTAAAAGAAATAAAAAGAAGGGAAGGGAAGGAAAGGGGAGGGGAAGAACATACCTCAAGGACAACAGCAAGCTCTTATCCTCAATCTTCTAAATCACTGCCATCTAGAAGGATGACCTTGAACTAAAAGTTGATATTTCAGAGCCCCCAGGATTGGACAAGAAGCCATCGGCCCAGTAGAGCCTTAGAGCCCTTTCTCAGCCAGGAGAGTGGCCTGAAGACTGAATGAGCCTTATGTCCTTAGGGAGGCATGCACCTTTCATCTCCACTCCAGGTATTTGCACTGTACTGAAAATTTGGATGAAGGCAGAATCTTGGGTTCCTTTCAGCTCTGAAATCCTGTGGTTTTAAGAGTATTTTTCTTCACTTCAAACTCTGGGCCTCTGGGTTCACACTAAAAATAATTCACATTATATTTTCAAAACGAGTGTTAGATAAGAGCGTGGACTTTGGGAACCAGATTATCCTGGGGCCACTGAGTTCTAGAACTGACACTAGCTCAGTGATGAAAGTTATTTAATCTCCATTAGCCTAAGTTGTCTTGTCTGCAGCAAGACAGTAGTTAACAGTATTTAGATCATGGGATTGTTGTGAAGATTAAACTCAGGAGGGAAGAAGAAGTGCTTGGCACAAAAGGTGATTACAGCAACCCTGGAGTGGAAGTAGGGCTACTTGCTGTCGTTATTTTCATGGGTGAGAGATTTTTAAGATAGGGTTAATTGGAAGCATAGGGGCAACATACCTAGAAAATTGTAAACTGAAAACTTGGATGAATGGCAAGTCCTATGCTCTTTACACATCATGTTGTTATCTCTTAAAAGACCCAAGCTTCCTGAATCTAGAGGAATTCAGATTATCCATTTCCTAATCACAGAATTCTTAATGCTTAGGTGAAATTTCTGCATCCTTGCACCTCTTAAGGTCCCAAGGATTTGTAGAATTTTCATCCAACATGAGGGAAGGGATGGAGAAGGGAAGAAGTAGAGTGATTTTTTTTTACACTCTTTTTTGTGTATGTACTAGAGTTTCCCTTAATGGTTTTCAATAAACCATACTCCCCAAGGAATCAGGGAGCTGGGTCAAGAGGATTTCTCCTTTTGAGGTCTTAGTGGAGCTTTTGTTCTCTGCAGGGTTGGAAGGAAGCAGAAAATCAAGCAGTGTTCCAAATCCTGTTTGGAACTAGAAAGGGCCCAATAAATATGTAAAATAAAAGTACAGTATAAAAAGCCCTCCAAACTGACTGACTGAATAAACTAACACTCACAGAAGTTCAGAATTCTGTATCTGTGCCAAAAAAAAAAAAAAAAAAAAAGGCAGAAAAAAAAGAAAAGACCTATCCAAAGCCACCAAATTAACACTCAAGCTTGGAGCTGACCCCAGCCAGCCTTGCAACCAGAGCAACTTCCAAAAGGACAAGACTAAGCCTGGTGGCTAGAGTGCCGTGAAGAGGACAGACATCTCACAGGGAAGGTCACTCTGCACACACATGTCTGCTCTGTGTTTCTCTGGGGTTTTCATTAGCTCACTCAGAACACTCTGCCGTCTGCCTCCTCGGGGTCTCTGAAGGTGATGTACCTGGATAGGAAGTTCTCCAGTGACTGTTTCTTGTCTTCCTTGCAAACAATGCCCTCCTTCTTCTGCTTTTCCATGTCTTTGATTCGGGACTGGAAGGTATCAATCACATCGAACACAGACTTCATTGCTATAGGCACCTCATAATATTGCTGTTGAAGGAAAAATAAAAAGCGTATAATGTATAAAGGTGTTTCTTCCCTATGTCCAGAGGACAGAGAGCTGGAGAGAATTCAGGGTGGCTCCAGGGAAATCAGAGCCTGGAGGGCTCTTTGATTTATAAATTCTCTCCTGCAGTAGTACCTCTGCTGATTTTTTGAGGTTTTGAATCCACAAAACAAAAGCCTTTACCTTCCATGAAGGTCTTAACTTCACTCTTTTTATTGGGAAGGGTCCATGCCTTCCTCATCACACATATTCTAGGCTCACTTCCCTACCTCTGGGACTAAGCTGGTTCCTCTTCACTATACAACTGGAGAGAAGGTCAGAAACACTGTACTAAACACAAGAAAACAAACGGAATAACATGTTAGAGTATCTGACCTGAGCAATAAGGGTAATTTTCCACCAGAAGGAGGCCTGCTCTGTGGTCATCAGAAATCTACATAAACTCTTTGTGATTCCCAGAGACTATTTTATTGAGCGAGCATTACTTAAAATTAGGTCATGTTTGCTCAGAAAAAAAGTTGGAATCTAACTTTTTTGGGGATAATGAAATTCAGTTTCCTGCATCAAAGCTGTCTGGACTTAGAACAGCAACCTGAGGTGGATTTGAGGGCTGGCTGATCAGCATAAGTGCCCTCAACGGGAATTTAGTAAATCATGGAATGTGAAAGCTGGCCAAGACCTTGGGGATCATCTAGTCCAACCTCTCACATTAGAGGTGGCACAACACAAATGCAGAATGAATTATTGAAGGGATCTCTCTCCAGATCCAGAAAAATACTGTAGGTTGAATCAGCTATTCTAATAGCCCAGGCAGCTTTTTTTTAAAGGATTTTCATGTAAGCATGGGCTCTGGAGTCAACCTGCGTGGGTATGAAGTCCAACACTAACTGGGTGAACTTGGGCAAGTTACTTAACTACTCTGGGTCTCTATTTGTCCTCTGTGAAACAATGATAATACTTGCTATTTATCTTAGAGGTTTGAGACAAGGATTGTAAACATCTGAGGTGAGTGCTTGACATAATGAAAGCACTCAATAAAGATAGTTATTGTTAATATTATTATGACTACATGGCACAGTTTTTCAGGGTTCAGAATCTTTGTCCTTATCATAGGAAGAAAGTAGGTGTAAAACCCTACTGTCTTGCCCATGTTGGATCAGGAGGTAAACTTCCAGGTCCTTTCAAAGTAGGTCTATGTTAAATCTGGGTTTTCTGAAAACAGAAGCTAAATACTCTTTGCTTTTTATCACCAGGGCCTGGCTGGTGATAAACATTATAGCTATTCAACAATTGTCTGGTGAATGCATGACTTTGATGTTACAGAAGAATTTAATCTGAGTCAAGTAGCTGGGCCATAGGTGGTCATCCAATCCAATATTTTCCATAGACCACATTTCTAGACACAAATTCGACAGGACAATGGGAACTATTTGGACCATTTCAAAACCTTCCCATTTATGAAATAACTTGTGCTTAGTCATATGTCTAATAGACTCATTGACAAAAAATTGAGTTGCTATCTTAAGGAATGTCACTGCATCATCCAAAACAGGAACCCGTACCTTGACTCTCATGTCCACATCGGTGAGCACCATGAAGAAGTCATTGTAGGTCATTCCATACTCCTTCCTCAGCTCGCTGATAAGATGCTGGTCTACCAAGTCCTCATCATCCACAACACGCATAGGTTTCTCATTATCTTAAGGTAAATGAAATGTGAATAAATATGGATGTGACAAAACAGAAATCAGTGGGAAACCAAAGGGTGGAGGCCCTGAGCCTTCATCCCAAGTTAATTAGAACAGTTTTCATTAGTTGCACACATTTGACTAACATTTTGTTTGAACAAGCGTTTCCAAAGTGAACAAATAAATATAGAAACAAGTGAATAAACTCATTTTGAAAATCACTCTTCCAAAGATGATCAAACCGCCATCTCTGCCCACCCTGGTCATAGTGAATCAGAAGGAGCAACGTGAGAGTGAAGCTGCTGAGTCATCCCTGGAAGAAGATTGCCAACTCACTCTGGGGACGAGGCATCACCCTAACTCACCAGGGAAACAGACCCAGATTCTTTGGTTAAGTTTTATTTCATTTTAAATTTTATTTTAGTTTTAGTTATTTGTTTAAGTCTAAAATCAGTGTCTGTTCCTCCCACTTAGAGAATCACTTTGGGACTCAGTGAACTATGTCATTGCAATAGAGAAAAATAAAAAGCCTATGTTCAAATCCGGTCATTTGGCTCCAAAAAAAGTCAAGCTATTCATAATGTAAATTTTGTAAGTGAATACAATTTTAAGTAAAATGTTACTGAATTTATGGAAGTTTTTAATGTTAGGTATCTTTCCAAATATCAAGCCCTGAAAGCAAATTATTGTAATTCAGAATGGTTCCTAAAGGTGCTACTGGGTTAATGGGAAGTACGAACATGGCAAATTACTATGTCTGGAAAGCATTTTGGAAAGGATAGGACAGCTTTATTTACTTCTTCTCTCCCATACGGGTCACAGTGTTTCCCTCAACCCTATTAAAATTTTTATCTGCAAAATAATCCCCTGTATTTTAAAAAAATGTGTAAAAGTTAAAGTTAGCAAATATGTGATAACAGATCTATTACAGAAGGGAATCTATCAGTTATTATCAATACTGCTACCCAATGAATAGTACTACAGTAGAAAAAAACACAATTTTGCAGACACAGAGGTTATACAGCTGAGTACCACAGACTATTACTCTTTTATTGATATAAAGGGGACAATTACAATTCAAGTATTACCTTGGTTTATTTTATTAGGATTGTTGAAAGTATATAAACAAAAAGCTTCATTCTCCCAAGCAGATCATAATGAGAGGGGAGAGAATGCTATCATTAATAAAGTATAAATTAATTTAAAAGAATTGTTAGGTTCATGGTGTTGGTTTTTGTTTAGTATAGCTCACTGAATAAAAACAGCAACTTGCAGAATAAAATGCATAGTATGATGTTATTCTTAAAAGGAAATAAAGCAAAAGAAAACATAATACATCCATATGGGAATATGCATAGTAAAAAGTCCAGAAGGACATACAGCTGATAAAAATGGTTGCCTCTGGGGAGTGGGAAGAGGTGAGGTAGAAAATTTCACTGTTTACTCCATGTAAGTCTATATTATTTAAATTTTAATAAGGAGCATATTTTACTTTGTGATTAATACCAACAACAATAATAATAATAATGAAGGAAATCATTAAAAAACTGATTTGTAAATGTCCTCAACAACTAATGTTCTGATTCTAATACTTTACAAACCAGATTTTATCTTGAACCTAGGAACTGCTATTTTTAATCCATAACATACATTCATTTTTGCTTTTGTTCATTGAACAAAATATTTGCTGCCAGTGTCCTAAGCTGATTCTGTGCTGGATGCTGAATTCAGAGATAAGTAACTTGGACAGAGTTCAAGTTCCTAAGTAGAATCAAAATTAGAACATTTACATCTACCTAACAGATAGTCACAAAAACCATTGAATGGCTAAGATGAAAGGAAATTGGAGACTGTAGTGGATTTCAAAAATGGTCCCAATTCTCCACCCTTCCCTATACTTACACTTTGCCCAGTAGCTGTAGCTCCCTGTTATGGTGGATGGGTTGAACTGTCCTACCTCTTGATTCTGAGCTCATCTATATAACTTGCTTCGGTCAGGGTTAGCCAGTGTTCACATAAGTGACACAAATGGAGGCTAGAAATGGGCCTGCACATTTGGGATTCCTGCTGCTTCTGCCATTACCATGAGACTACATCCATACTAGCCTTGTAGAGGATAAGTCAAGCCAAGTTACTCTGGTCTCACCCCAGCCAGGGCTATCCCAGATCAACTGACAGCCAGTTGACCCTTAACATGTGTGCAAGCCCAGCCAAGATCAGCAGAACCACCTAACCAATAGGCAGCTGACTGCAAACACATGGGCAAGCCTAGCCAAGCCAAGCCTAAATCAGCTGAACCTTTCAGGCTTGTGACTCAATGAATGTTTAATGTCGTATGACACTGAGGTGTGTGGGTCTTTATTACATAGCCTTATTGTGGCAATAGATAACTGCTACAGACATTATCTGGCCCAACCCAGTCACATTACTGAAGATGAAACCAAGGACTGCAGTGGACACTCTGCAGTGCTGGCCAGGTCCTGCCTTCAGGACTAAAGCTGCTGTGAATGTTAGCAGCTGAATCCCTCTCTGAAAACTGCTCTCCTTAGAAAAGTGCTGCCTTTCCCCAAATCACACCCTTACAAAGAGACAGCCCACATTCAGTGGTTGCTTGCAGGGGGGGAGGGAGAAGATATAACAGCTGCCCCCTTGCCTCAAAGTGAACAACGCTGAAGGGCCAATTGCATTCAAATTCTCTCTCTGTCACTTTGTATCCCTCACCCCTCATAGGCATTATTCCTGAGAATACTCCACATTAACCTCTTGCATGCAAATCTCAGAGTCTGTTTCCCAGAGAACCAACCTATCACAGACATCATGAAGGGAGCAATCTGCTCAAGTTCACATTGCTAGTTAATAACAGACTGCAGGTTAGGACTCAGGTAACATGACCTCACTCCTGTCCAGTCCTCTCTCTACTTTCATAAAATGCATCACACTCAAGGATAGAGATGACCCAAGACCAAGATTTAAACCAAATTTTATTCTACTAAGATATGGAGGAAAAAAAAAAAGAAAACGAACTTCATGGTCTGGATTCTCCCTTCAACTAGAATATTTTCTGAAATGATTTGATCAAACTAAAAAAGATAAATAAAACATTTTGCACTCCCAGCCTACAGAAAGATCTACATCCCTAAGCAATGTTTGTGCTGAGAGAATCTGCCAAAGAAAAACAATGAAAGGCCTGACGAACACTGCATCCAACTAGGATGGGGACAACTCTAGAGCAAGACAGAGTCTACCTCTGGCTGAATTCTGAGGAGGGTAAGCGTGAGGCCAGTTCCCGTCTCCAGGTGCCTACTCCTGACACAGGTCTCTGTTACGCTCTGCATTCTGTCTAAATCAGGGCTGGGTGAACAAGAGGTTCTCTTCAGTCTGGAAAAGCAACACAGATTTGGCAGCTTCTTATTAAATTTATCCAAGTTCTGCCAAAGATCTCTAGTCCTCCTCCAGGGTGGCAGGGCTTAAAGCAAACATTCTTTAGAACACATCCTATAAATTGCCCATATGGTCCTGATCCACCTAAAATGATGCACAGATCCAAGCCCATTTGGTAGGATTTGGTCATTCCACACAACCTGCCCCTGGACCTAAGATTTTTGAGGAGGGACAGGAGAGAGGATGAACTCTGCTGTGTGCTGATGAGGACTGGCCCTAGAAGACAAACACCTGCCTAGTTTCCCACCCTTTAAGAACTCCAACTCCAAAAGTCAGTGGTCTTCATGTAGTAGTAAGTTTCTTCATGTATTTGTTCTTCCATGTCTGACTATAGACATCAATGACACTGCAGAAAAATTCAGCTCCAATTACAACTTATTAAACACCAACTGTGTGCCAGGCATTGTGTCTGAAGCCTCCCTCCGTGACTGCTGCGTCTCTGTGACATCCACGGTTTCTCTCTCCTCTTCCTCCTTCTCATCCCTAAGGAAGGCCCTTAGGCCCTGAAGGCCATTCCTCCAGTGTCCTGGGACCACTTCAGCTCTCCCATTGCTTCAGAAGTTCCCAATTTCCTCTTGCAGTTTTTCAAAGTATGAGTCACTGTCTGCCTTCATCATGAACCTGGAGTGCATGTTAAAATTACAATCCTTGAATCCAGATCTATCTGGTTCATGCTCCCCGGGGGGCACTATTCCTCTGCCTTAATCAATTGTCTCAATTGTCTAGAAAGACCAATTTGCCAGTTTGTCTTGTCTATGAAGAATGTGTCCTGCCAGGTGCTTTTCTGTCCTACAGACTGACTACTAAACCTTAAAAGTTATTTAAAATTTACTTGAAAAATATATTTAGAAATCTTTAGCGACTTCACATGGTTTACCAAATAAAGTTTGAATTCTTTGTCCTGGCATTTGAAATCCTCTAAAATCGGGTGTCAATCTAAATTTCTAGCCCTCTCTTCCCTTCTATCCTACACCCAACCTTCTGCTCTAGACCAAACCTAGCTGCAAATCAGAATCACTTGAGCAACATTTTAAAAACAGATTCCTGGACCCCATCCCCAAACTGGGTCAGCATCTTGGAGTGGGGAGAGGACCAGGGAGTCTGAATTTTCATTCTGTTTTATAAAGAATGCCTATAAACTGAGATTAAAAAGGCCAACAACACAATAGAAAAATAAGCAAAGGACACGAAAAACAAAGCATAAATGTTCCTGAAACATATGAAAATATCTTCGATCATACTCATAAAAAGAGAAATGCAACCTAACACTATATCACACTAAGATACCATTTTTCACACACCGCATTCCCTAAAAACATTCACAAGTTTGATCGCACAGTCTATTGAAGAGGTCTGGGGAGATAGACATTCTTACACATTTCTGGTGGGACTGCAATATGATACAGCTTGTATGGAAAAAATTTGGTGATATCTACCAAAACTAGATACACTTTCTGTTTGGCCCAACAATCTTACTTCTCAGAATCTATTGTAAAGATATACCCACATACATAGAGTGACATGGGTACAGGTTAATTCTGAAATTGTTTATAAAAACAATATACTGAAAGCAATCCGAATGTCCATCAAGGGGAATGGTTAAAGAAACTGTGGTAGAATCTCACAATGGCTTAATAATAAAGAATGAGGACGATCTCTATATACTCATAAGAAAAGATCTCCAGGAAATATATTTAAATGAAAGAAGCAAAACGCAAAGCAGTCCATATAGTATACTATAGTTTGTATAAAAAAGAAGGGGAAAACAAAAAGAAACTACTGTGTAGCACAGGGAACTATATTCAATATCTTGTAATAACATATAATGGAAAAGAATCTGAAAAAGAATATATATATACATATATATATTCACTTTGTTGTATACCTGGAACTAACACAACTTTGTAAATCAACTATACTTCAATTTAAAAAAAAAAAGGGTCTTTCCTAGCCAAGGTAATAAAACAGTTTCCTGTTAGAAAAAAAAAAGAGAGAGAGAGAGAAGAGGAATATAGGTATTTATATTTATTTGTGTTTGCACAAACAAGCATTAAATGGATAAACAAGGAATCATAAATATTCCTATTGGGGCAGAGAGTAATAAGGTAAAGGGTCAGGAACAGGTGTAAGACTTGTCTGTGTATGCCTTTTTATGTAGCTTTGACTTTGGAATCCAAAAAATGTATCACTTGTTTAAAAAAAAAGAATAAAAACAAAAAGTACCTATGACAGAGTCATCATCTACCAAAAAAATCTACTCAGTTTCAAGGCCCCTCCTTTAAATCCACCTCCTTTTCAAAATTCTGTGATACATACAGTACTGTGATGACTGCAATTGGAAGAGCTTATTCCTCCACCACATTCTTCAAGCACTTGTTTTATACACTTGACTTATCAAGGTGTTTTTCACCCCTTGCTTGCAGGGGTTGATCTTGACACTGATACACTTGATGTTGAATGGGATGACTGGACAAGTTAGGGCGCAGCCTCTCCAGCCTCTAGGGCACGGAGTGATTGATAATCAAAGACTGAATAAACAGAGAGGGAGACCACAGGCAGTGTCTGGAAATCTGATCACTCACCCAGCCTTGCCTCCCGGCACACGGTGGCAGGGTCTAGAGAAGGCAGCTGCCGGGCATAGTCACCACTGAAGAAAGGAGGAATTGGGGCAAAGGGTCAATTTTTCAGGTGCTCCTGTGGGAAAGCAGCATTTCTGCATTGTTATGGATCCTGATGGTTGTGAGGCTGTCCATAAAGAGCAATTCTCTTCAACAGGATCAAAGACAGAGTATTTTAGGCTGAAATGTATTCTATCAGTCTCACTTAGGAAAGTTGTGTTAGAGATTCACCTAGGAATTCTCGACTCACATGAATAAGGAATCAACACTGTCTCTCCTTGTTGCCACATTACACTTCCATCAACTCTTCCACCTCCCTTTTTTTTCTTCTTTCAAAAGAAACTATCAAAAAACTGCCTTTGCCCCATAAAAATGCCCTGTGTTCTAACTCTTAAAATTTGGTGATCAATACCAGTGTCAAAATATTTTTCATCTCTACATTTTGCTAAGCACACAAATATATATATATACATGCCTGCTGTGTTTTCCTCCCACTTCTCTTTTCATTCTGCAATAAAATGCCTTTAGCCAGCAACTCCTTCCCACCTGACAAACTTTGTCTATAATTCATTCTCTTAACATAGACACCAATATTCCTATTTTAGATTGATATTTTAAATATCTCTAACAATTAAGAATGCCTTTATGTGTTAGTTCATTCTATTTTTCGTCTTCTGTTTGGGGTTTTTTTTTTTTTAGTTTTTATTTTCTTTTTGTATTAGGTCATTCTAAACCCTCACGTATAATATACTCTGGGCTGCCAAAACCAGTTGGGCTTATTCTGCATTGGAATTTGCTCGAGAACGAATAATGACTGAAACCTTAAAGTAAGTTTCCTGGTGTTTGTAGGTCCATCATCTATAACTCAAATACATTTAGCAAGACAGGCCAGCTGATGAGTACAGCCCACACTGTAGTTGGATGTGGGCCTCTGCTTTTAAGGACCAGTAAAAGACTGGAAGAGTAGAGAGTGCTTGATTTATTTTGAGGAAAGTAAGGCCATCTGATAGATTTCCAGCTGAAAATCGGTCAAGGCTGGAGATTGGTTCACTGAGACCATGGCGCATGCCAACTCCTGTTTTCCCATGGCTGACTCCCAGTCTTGGCTGAAAGTACCACAGCCTTTCCCATAAGGGTAACCTGGGACATGACATAAGGAGAGAAAGGCCTTCCAGGAATTAGATGAGGAACAAAATAAAAGGCCCCCAAATCATGTCCAAGCTGCCATTCAGTAAGTGGCAAACACCCAAATCATAATACCTGGTTTCCAATAAGGCAGAAAAGAAAACTCAGTCCTCTACAGTTCATATTCAACCCAGATGTCTAAAAGACAGCAGGATTAATGTTAAAATTTTGCCAAGGCAGCACCAGATGCTTGTAACAGTTAGGACCATGTAGAGGTTGAGGTGGAAGATATAATGATTTTTCCAAACTTCTCTGAAATAAAGAATGACAATTCTTTGTGTGAGTTGGTGGGTAACATATTTGACACAGGGAACACCTGGTGGAGGAAGGCTTTCATCACCAGCCAGCATGTTTCTGTACTGGATTGAATACCTACTTCCTCTCTAGACATCTGGATTATAACCAAGCTCACTGACTCATGCTACTATTTGAAAATCCAGGAAGCCAATGGTTGACTCCCAGTTAACCACTGAATATGTGGCTTTGTAGTATTAGTCTCTTGGGCTTCAGTTTTTTTTTTTTTAATACACCATTTAAAAAATCTTTTCTTTTAATGTATATTTATTTATTTTGGCTGTGCCGGGCCTTAGTTGCGGCACGCGGGATCTTTGTTGTGGCATGTGGGAGCATTAGTTGCGGCATACAGAATCTTTAGTTGCGCATGCATGCGAGATCTAGTTCCCTGACCAGGGATTGAACCCAGGCCCCCTGCATTGGGAGCGAGGAGTCTTAGCCACAGGACCATTAGGGAAGTCCCTCTTGGGCTTCAGTTTTGTCACCAAGAGTAGTAATGCAGCCTGACCCTGAGAAGCACTTGTGAGGGTTCCCTGTCAACCCTGTGTAATTAGCAGAAAGCAATTACAAGTATTTTTCAATTATACGTGCTCTAGTCTCTGTGACAGCTCATTGATCTCCAGATACCTGCCAGATCAAACGGTGGTGATGACCACAGTAGTAGTACTTATTATGTGACAGGTAATTACATATAATTTCTTATTAAATCCTCACCATCACCTGTGAAATGTATATAACTATGTTCTAAGCTGAGACTTAGGAAGTAACTTGCCCAAAGTCACACAACAAATACATTGTGACCATGGATTTGAACCTCTTTATTTAACTCTAGAACTTCTTTTGTGTCTTTTGTTTGTATGATTATTGCTATTGTTGGTAAGGACACACTCTCTGTCTCTCTCTCTCTCACTCTTTTTGTTCTCCCTCCCAGACATACATACAACACAGAGATAAATGTCCACAAACCTATCACTGACCCACAATGATTTATGAGAGGACATTGGAAAGGATGCTATTTATTTTCCTTTAGAACTATCTCAGGGAAAAGTGAGCTAATAAAAATAGAGAATGCATAACTGTAACTTCAAACCCAAATAAATTTGGGAGACCTGCTGGCCACCACTGTACCTATACTAAACAATACTGTATTGTGCACTTAAAAATTAGTTAAGAGGATAGATCTCATGCTGAGTGTTTTTACCACAATAAAAAATATGATTTAGAAAGCTAGACTATATTAAAATCAAGTTGACATTATCATGACATAATTACGACTGATATGTGTTCAATGATACCAAGATCACATGACAGAAAAATATGTGAGGTAACATGTTACATGTAATGAAGTTAAATGTTAACTAATGGAGGGACTTCCCTGGTGGTCCAGTGGTTAAGACTCTGCACTTCCACTGCAGGGGGCGTGGGTTTGATCCCCGGTCAGGGAACTAAGATCCCACATGCCGCAGTGCGGCCAGAAAAAAAAAAAGTTAACTAATGGAAAAAGTATGTTTTATATGCTTTCAGATGAAATATATTTTATGAAAAATATGCAGGATACACAAATGGTACAAGAAGAAGGATTTTCATTATAGTTGAAACAACAATAAACAAAAGTAGAGAAATCATGTAAGAAAAAACTTTTTTTAAAAAAAATAAAGCTCTAGAGATGTAACAGTTATAAAAGAAATTGGGTGGGTTAGAGGTGGGGCTTCTGACCATGAGGCATAACTACTCACAGTAAGTCTTGCCATGTTCCCATGAGAACGCAGTGAGTTAGACCTCAGCTGCCCAACGCTGAGCTGTAAGCCTCACACGCATCATTAATATGAAAAATTGTGAAAACTCCACATTCAGCCAAATCCCTCTGCTTTCCAAAAGGACGTGGGCGCCATTCAGTCTGTATTTCCAGTGATTTTTCATTTAGCTTCACAGCTTCTCTCAGCCCCGGCTCATTCCCCCCAAGCCTGGCCAGAGTCAAGGACCCCCAAGGGTCTGCAGGAGCCCCATCTGTGAGGGAGTCGCCTGCAGCATAAAGGCTGCAGGAATATCAGATGGTGCTGCTCACAGGCAAGAAGACTCAGGATCCAGAAGAAAGTGTCAGGATACCTCTCTGGCTGCCCCCGACACACTGTATTACTTCTCCCATTTTCCTCCATCTTACTGACTTTCAAACCATAGAGTGCTTGCATATTTTTCATTTTAAAGTGCCCAAAACTTAAACCAGAACCATTCAGGATGGCTACATATCAGTAATTAGGCAGACTGACCTTTGTTACCACAAGAAAAGAGCCCTCTTGAAACCTGAATTTTCCTTTTGTTTCCCCACCGACCTCTCCCACAAGCTGTGCCCCACCTTAGCTGAGAGACAAGCAAGAATATAATAAAGTGTTTCAGAGAACCTAGCTGGAAGTGGTCGATTTTCATGGTGCTGTTGTTGACAGGGCCAAAGATGGTGATCACGGACACTTTCCTGGTGGCCATCTTGCAGAAACTTTCCAGATACTCATCTCGCTGCTGCACATACATGTTGTTCTCGGCCTTGGGAGCAGTGATCAGCTGGAGGAGGGTGAAAGCAAGAAAATATTAACTCACGGTGATAGTTTCACACAGAGGCAAAAGCCAAAGGGATGATTTGGAATAGAGGGTTGGTAGTGACTGACACCTAAACTAAGAAACTAGATTGTTTTGTTGAATAGATAGTATAATTAAGGCCAAAAGAGACCATTTGGAAAGGGCTTTTTTTAATGACTCCAGACAGCTTAGAGTTTTCTATTCATTTCCACTATTGTTTGCCTTCATTATCAGTCTCCATGTGTCTTGGTTTTCTCATTTGTGAACTCTGCACAGGAATGCTTCTTTCGCAAGGCTGATGTAAGCATTACATGATACTGGGCATGCAACAATTGTTCAATAAATGCTATCTCTCTTGTTTTATTTTTTACTTATTTATTTTTTAAATGACTGTATTCTCTCTCTCTCGCTTTTTTTTGCTGCACCACGCACGGCATGTGGGATCTTAGTTCGCCAACCAGGGATTAAACCTGTGCCCACTGCAGTGGAAGCACAGAGTCCTAACCACTGGACCACCAGGGAATTCCCATTTCTTCCTTTATTTTGATCTTCATTATCTTAATTGGCCGCTCAGACATTCATGAATTCAGTGGTTACCACTATTATCTCATGTCTCACGGGGTTGAGTGTCATCGACAGGCCTTGGGCACTATGGAAAATTCGATGGCTTAGAATTTTTATCAGGCAACCTTGCAGAGAATTTTTAGGACAGCCTTTTGGCCCAGTATTGTCACGGAATACAGTCATTGTCACACTGGGCCTGCATAGAGCTCGCGGTGGATGTCTGATGTTGGAGTCCTCGAACAGGATGGGTTTTACTTTTTCAGTTCAGCCTTCTCTCCAATTCAAAACTGGTATTTTTCACCTCGCCCCTGTGTCTCTCACACTCACTTTGAACCTCTGACTTTTTCTGGGAAAGAGAAGATAGAGCAATAGAAAGAGATGCTTTAGTCACCAGCTATCTGGGAAAACATATATTTCATTATTTTGGATAAAATGAGGATACTCTTATTTTTTAGGGCTCCTCTTGAACCCTCTCCCTAAGAATGCCTCAGTGTTGTAATCGAGCCCGAAATAAAAGCCTTTTGACTCTGGTGATGATTTTTGCTGCCTTTTCCCGAGCTTTCTCCAATTTTACCAGGTTCTTCCTGAGCAAAAACCAGAACTGTGTACCACAATCCATGAGTGTGTGGGCATGTGCTGTTCACCCTGGAAGTGGAAGGACGTGAAGTTTTATGCCGATGATGACCAGGTCTTTGCTGACCTCTCTAACCCCAGCAGCTCACTAGGCTGATGTCTGCAGTAAACACTGTCTACTCACCCATTAGCTCAGAGGCCAGGACTGAACTGGCAGTGAAAGCGTGGAGTCCTAACCACTGGACCACCATCTATACCGTTTCTTTCTTTCTTTTTTTTTTTTTTTTTTTTTGTCTGTGTTGGGTCTTTATTGCGGTGCGTGGGCTTCTCATTGCGGTGGCTTCTCCTGTTGTGGAGCATGGGCTCTAGGAGCGTGGCCTCAGCAGTTGTGGCACACAAGCTCAGCAGCCATGGCTCACGGGCTCCAGAGCGCAGGCTCAGTAGTTGTGGCGCACGGGCTTAGTTGCTCCACGGCACGTGGGATCCTCCTGGACCAGGGCTTGAACCCGTGTCCCCTGCATTGGCAGGAGGATTCTTAAACACCGCGCCACCAGGGAAGTCCCTATACGGTTTCTTTCATTTGACCAATTCAAATTTGTCAACCACTTTTCTACTTACCCATCTAACCTTATAAAATATTTCTGAAGTCTGTGGCTATTAGCTCGGCATATTGCAGAGGGAAAGTCACCATGTTGTTAACCTCTTTATCGAATACTTTATCAAAATGGTAATAAATCTGGTCCCAGCTCATCCTGCTGTTTATTTTGCTCTGTCAGAGACGTGTTTATTGCTGCCTGCAGGCTTTCCCTTCTAAGAATTCTCTGTGCTTGAGAAAATACTATCCCTCATGGAAATCAAAATGAGTTCAATAGCTTTTGAGTGGAACATTAACAAAGTTTTTCCAGAATGAAGTTTTGTTTTGTTTCGTTTTTCTCAGATTGTTATTTATCTTAAATAGACATGATTTCATTATTTTTGATTTTGTGTTTATATACCTCTTCAGATGGACAGGGCGAGTAGGAAATGCTTGTTTTAGAAAAATAATTTCCCAAGAGGAAAATAATAAAATTTCCCCTTATTTATTCATTGATTCCTACTTAGCCTTAAAAAAGATTTAAGGTGGCTATAAAAAGATATAGTGATGGTATTTTCACTTTGTTAGTTTTTTAATTAGCTACATGACATTTGAAAATAATTCTTTAGGTTTTCATGGTAGCCCATATCCAGGAGTTTTGTTTTTAGTTGGTGTGTTTTAGGTTTTTCTTTCTGGCTTTTTTTTGTTCACAGATACACTATTTTAATATAAATAAAATGAATGTTTAAGTGAGAACACAAAAGAGTAAAAAAACGAAGGTAAGATTTACTGGTAATGATTCTGCACTCCCTGTTCTAAAAGAAGGATAGGCCCATATTTAGAATATATGCCAGATGACTGATAATTACCTGCCTCTGTAACTTCAAATCCATACATAGACTCCATTCCATTCATGGACCCTTACAGTACATGGGCAGACCATGATATGACAGGATTTTAAGAGTCCTCAAAGCCCCCTTTGGTCTTTTTCTCCCCCTTGTGCATAATTGAGAATTTCAGAGAATATGTAATCAAATAGAACCTCATTCTCCCCTGCCTGGCAGCTTCTCCCATGTATCTCTGAATACAGTAGCCTTAGGCCCTGGATACCCAGTGGGAACTGTACTTAAATAAATAAAGGGCTCTGATGTTTACTTTCACCTCAGGTCCTTTGCCCAAGGAAGCCTTAACCCACCCGTGAGGTGACATTCATTTAGCATGACTCATTTCCTAGCTGCCAGCCCTCCACAACCTGGCCTCGGGCTTTCTCTAGCTAACTTTCCTCCTATTCCTCCCTTACGTGACCTCTTCACGCTGCAGCCAGACCGGCCTAAATTGTGAAATGAGAGGAATCTGTGCAGAGTGGCACAGAGGAAGGGTGATTGCGTCAAAATTGGAAGGCCTGAATTTTAGCCCTAGTTCAACCCCTGGCTACTGTGTAACCTCAACAAGGCCACTTAACATTCTGAACCTTAGTTTTCTCATCTTTACTATGGAACAACTTCCCTACGAACTCATAAAGCAGTGAGAATCAAGCATATATATTAGTATATATATTATATTAGTATATATATTATATATAATATATACACAGGCTGTGTGCACCAGAGCATCATAGATGTATGTTGCCTCTGAATAATTCACTCACATTCCTTCCTCTGCCTTCACCCATGTCACCCTTCTCACCCAGAAAGTCCTCCCCACCCTTCCACCTTATCAGAATCTGAGTCATTCTTCAAATGCAGCATCCTCCTTAAAGTGTCTTCTAGCCCACAATGCTTTCTCCTTTTAATTACTGTTCTTATTGTCTGCACGGCTCATCTGAAATTTATGTCTTTCCTTTTACCACTTTGTTTTATGTTTATGTCATATCTCCCCAACCAGAGGATCCGTTCTTCAAGGCACTTGAAGCCACAGCCCCACCACTGCCGTGCAGACAGTAGAAGCACAATTCTGGCCCACGTTCCTCAGGCTACACAGATCATTCCAGCCAGAGGAGTGGTTCCCTGGTTATGAAAGTCTAGATGCAGCCCATGAACCGTTGGTAAAGACACTCTCCCTTACGTTCAATCTGCTCCTCGAGTTTGCAGCACAGAAAGTAAAAGAGGCTGATCATCTAAACGTATTTCAGCGACTCTTTCCCTGTGTGTTGACATCTACGTCCCATTCATTTTCTAGTGTGGCAGTACTTCGAACAGTGTTTAAAATGGTATCCAGTCCCCGCTTCCTAAAAAGAGCATTCTAGCACTTCTCAGTAAACATTATTGTCTAGCACTTGGCCTCTTTCCAGTTTGGTGGTGATAAATCAGGGCACGTAAAGTGAATTTAGAATTGTGTTGTTCTTTTTTATGTTTCTGTTCCAACTGGTGTGTTGGCACAAGCAGCCTCAGAGTATAATGAAGCCAGGTTGCATAAGTAAAGGGCACAAACAGGAATGTGAAGATGTCAGGGGGAAGATATTTTAAGTCTCAACTTATTCCAAATACTGTGTTAAGCTCAAAATACTAGGACAGGATTCTGAGAAATAGCATCCCAGCTGGTAGACTGCCTTAGTAAACCGGAGCTCTATATCCTTTTCTAAAATTAAACCAAATAAGTAGATTGTTGTCCCAATATCCAAATTTCTGAGGTAAGGTTAAAAGTATTAATGTACTTGAGTTACGGGAGATTGTCTCCAAAGAATGCTTAAACTTGAACTTGAATCTATGTACTGTGGCGTGATGAGCCCTCTTGCTCATTGACCAGTATGTAGATCTCAGGGCACAACATGATGGCTTTTCAGCTACACTCCAGAGTCCAGTGTTTTAGTGATAAACAACGCATCTATATTCTCACTGTTGTCATCCCCAAACCAACACCAACCAGTCTGAGGGGTTAGGTTAACTGGAATTCAATCTATTGTTCTCCACTGACTGTGTGGAAAGCCGGTGAGTTGAGGTGCAAAGAGCTAGCTGGGTATTTAAGACAGAAACTCTACATTGGTGCTCAACACAAAATGTTGACAATTGGTGTACCTCACCCTTTATATGAGTAATTCAAGGTTGAAAATGAATTTTAAAACATCCGTATTACTAACGAACAGGTTCATTTCTCAGTTTCCCCTTCTCTTTATGGCATATGCCCATGATAAGCTCACACCCATGGGAAGGCAGAACGGGGAAGTGGTTTGACCCTCAGTTTTAAAAATCAAACAGACCCCAGTTCTAATTCTGCCTTTGTCACGTATTAGCTATACACCTTGGGAAACTTCTCAACTTGTCTAAGTTTCTGTTGTCTCCTCTGTAAATGGAGTTGATTAGTCCTTCCTCATGGGACTGTTGTGAAAATTAATCCACAGTCTCAGCAAAGCACCTTGCAGGATGTGCCCCTTTCAGTTGACAGGCTGAGAGGCAGAGGGTTTGGAGGCTTGACCTCTGGCCTAAGAATAGGACACCTGGCTCTACCTGCAGCTCCTTTTGAAGACCATTAGGATGCTGTTCACCTGACCATAACCTATACCATCTCTGCCAGTGTTTCTCTAAGTAGTTAAGTAGCAGTTATGTGATGTTTTCACATCTAAAGAATGCTATAAATAAATGCAAAGCAGTAGGTTAACTGTAGTTGGGCACCAAGTTACTGAGAATCTGGAAAGGTGAGCTAAAAGGCCAGCATAATTTCTTGGAATGCAAACCTCATTTCAGTTTGAGCACACGGGTTAGGCTGAGGCCAGTTGGAGGGCTATGTTGTCAGCTGTACTTTAACAGCTTGGAGGCTGCTGAGCCTTAATGAATATTAATTGAATCTCTGAAACTTCCTGAATAACGTCAGCCATGCTTGACGGGAAAAATGAATGGAAAAAAGATAAATGGCACCAGCAAAACCTTTCACCCAGAGACCCTGGTCTCCTCTCTGTCTGGTGAAAAAGACACTTTTCTCTCCATCTTTTGACTTTATGTTGTGTTTATTTCATCAAGTCTTGTCTAATCCATTCTTATTTTAGACATCCTTACTCTTCAGGGAACACAGTTCCGATATGATCATCAGCTGAGCACACGTGGGACTGAAATGCGAGACTGAAATGCCTCCTGTTGGTATTTTCTTTCTAATAACAATCCCGGTTCTCTGTCCAACCCCAAAGAGCAACCCTGCCATGAGCAATCCCAGCTGGTTTCTGTTTTGCCTCACATGACATCAGCAGAACCTGTCGTTTGAGTTTCATTTGCTAGAAATTTATGATCAGGGATACTGTTAAAAGCAGAAAAGACCCAGCTGGGCTTTCAAATCCCTGACTAAGGGAGTGGAGAGAAAGAGAGAGAAATGAAAGGCATGACTAATATCAGGGATATAGTATGAAAACCCCTTTCTTCTGACTCACAAGCTAGGGGCGGTGGAAGTATTTGCCAGATGGGTGCACAATTACAATCCTGACATTTTACCCATGATTATTTCCCCCCTGGTTAAAACCTGACCATGAGGAACACTATGTCTGCCCTGCTGGCCAAATGGCCAGGGTTGGGTGATATGCTTTAGTAGGCTGGACAAAGTCCCAGGTACTCAGGAAGAGAGCAATAGAGCACACTACTAATGCTTTCCCATACCCCAAAGAGAACACTTTGCCCCCGGAGTTTCTGTACTAGGTAGAATTCTACTCTGAAATCAGTGATTCTTCTGGTTCTGACTGGAAACCTGTGTACTCTGGGAATAACCAAGCAGCTGTTAAACTACTCTAACAGTCAGCCTATCCTCTGCTAAACTAAGTTTATATAGTTACTTTAAGGCTCTGGTGAAAAACAAGGTAACAACATACAAAAAATATATAAAAAGACACACACATCACACACACACACATCACACACACACACATGAACCTGTAGAATCAACCAAAACTTAGGCTTTGTTCTAATACATAGATACACACACTATGGATGAAATAGCTAAGAGAATCTGGGGATATGCCCCACCCATGATAAATATCACAAGGGACTCTGCTCTGAATAACATTTCAAATGCACATTTAACTTTTTGAAACCACTAAAGATACCTGGACACCAGAGTCACTTTGCTCAGACCATTAATCCAAATTTAGTTGGAAAAACTAAAAGACCCTCTAAAAGATGCCATCTCTTTCGGTGGCAGGAATGCAGGGCATGGAGTCACCTTGTGTCTTCAGCAGGATAGATGCTGTCCTCAATGGCATGGGACAGCTCCCTTCCACCCAGCTAGCTGAGAGAATTATTCCTGACTCAGGTTACCCAACATCAACTTGCTGATCTTTTTCTCTGAATTAACTGCATTATGCCCTTTTCCTCCTAGACAGCCTGGAGTAAAATGTAGCATTAAGAAGCTAGGGGCAAAATCTTGGAAGGGCACTAAAATAGGGGCAAGGAGACACTGAGAGAAGAGGAGCCGTTCTCTACACTGATGAGAATTGCCTGTACGTTTCAGATGGTGCTTATTCCTGTCCAAAGCCCTCTTGGGTCTGACTAGGTTCTGGTATCATTCTTTGGACGGTGGCAAAGCAGTGGGGGAGGCAGCCTTTAGGGGAGAAGATTTTAGCCAGCTGGTTTTAAAAGTATATTCGTGAGGGCAGACCAACAAGGACCCTTCCCCACTCCCGTCATACCCACTCCCCACCCAGGCTGCCCTACTTTCCCCTTTGAGTCTTCCAATTGCTGATATATACCTAATTAGGGGGGAAAGGAGGACACCTGCCATTTACCCATACACATGCTTCTAGTTTTTAAGCTCATGCAGAGAGAAACGCTTTTCCTAAATTGTGACCACAGCCAGTGCATTCCACTTTAGGTAGTCTTTTATTCTTCGCACTTGGCAAAAGAGAGCGGTATCCTCCTGTGTATCTTTCCACTGTCCTGTGGAAGAGATCAGTAAAGTGGGGATGGGTCTGATGGGTTTGGAAGAAGCTGAGTACAGGTGCTTCCCTGGGCTCATGGCTAAGATCCCCCAGTCACTGATTCTGTACTTAGGGCTGTGGGTCTGTGTGGATAGAGGTTCATAGAATATATTAACCAAAAGGAACCACTGGCCTGGCTGGCTTTCCTTGACAAACCTCATGATCTTCCTGACATAGCACCTGTTCAGCCACAGGCTGCCATCCAACAATGTGATTTTAGAAAACTGACACACCAAGCCCTAACACTGCCTCGGCCCACAGAACAATGCCAAGGAGAAGATTACTTACAAGGAGCCTTCGTTTGCCTTCCAAGGGCCCCAGCAGGTCGGTCACCGACTTCCTGGGACTCTGAGTGAAGTGTTTTGTGGGTTTCAGGTGCCCATCCTGCTCCGTTCTCCCCGCCTTCTTCTTCTTGTTCTTCTCTTTCTCCTGCCTGCTCTTTTTCTCAGCCTTTTCCTTCTTCACTTGCTTTTCACTCTTGAGTAACTTGTCTGCTTTCTCACTCTTCACCCTCTTTTTCTTCTCCTTCTCGGGTTTCTCAAGCTTTTCGTGCTTTTTAGACTCCTTCGCTTTTTGGGGGGCAATATTCCCCACCTGCAGTTCCTCCTCCAGCTGAGAGGCGGTCGGCCGGCTGAGGTCATACTTACCCTCGTACTCATTGCTAAGGATTTTGTCCCGGGCTTTCTTTTGGGGAGGTTTCCCCTTCGCTGGCTTGTGAGGACCCGGCCCCACATTTGGGTCCCGGGGGCCGTGCTCCCACCTGTCCGTGCGGTTGTCCTGGAAACGGCCGGCGCCAGCCCTGGTGCGGGGCTCGGAGACGGTGGTGGGAGGGGCAGCCGTGAAGCGCTCGAAGCTGGTGGCCTTGCTGGGCCTCCGGGCGGTCTGCGGCCTCTCCCTGGGCTGCTCCTTCCTGGGTGGAGGGTAGAGGTTCTTGGAGGCCACGGGCCCCCTGGCAGTGGCCACCTCGGCTGTTGCGGATGCCCTGTGAGGCTCCGAGGAAGGGTGCACCCGGGGGGTCCAGGGCCTCTGGGTGATCGGAAAGCCCATGGGGGTTGTAGGTCTTGCAGTTACCGTCACCACCCGAGAGGTGGCCCGAGTCACTGCTGTGGCTGCAGCAGGAGGCAGGGTGGTGGCCCGTGGGGTTGTGGGCGGTGGAGGAGGGGCCCCCGCAGCCGTGGCCGGTTTTCTCATCACCTTCAGCCGACTCTCTCTGGTTGGCAGCACTTGTGCTCTCCTCTGCTCCCCTTTCCTCTTCTCACTGCTCAGGCCTGGCCTTCCTGCCTCTCCACCATCGTTCCCCTCCTCCACCACCTGGCCCTCTACCCCGGAGGCCTTACATTTTTGCACAAAACCCTTCTGCCTGATCTTCTCTATCCTGCGGATGGGCCCCTGGTCGATGATCTCATACATGGCCTCCAGCCTGACCGGATAAGGGTAGCGCTCCTCCACCTGCAGCGTCTTCTTCAACAGCACCATGCCAAACTTGCCCTTCTCCAGCTTCAAGAAGCTCATGAGCTTTGGGATGAGGCTGGGGTCCAGGGGCTGCTCCAGGACCCGGCCCTCAGCGGTGATCCTCCGCACCTTGCCTCCTTCCTCGCCTGCCTGGTGGAAAAGCACGATCTGCTGGATGTGCCTTTCCGCCAGCTCACAATACACGTCGTCCTTCAGCAAGCTCATCATGAGCCGGTAGTAGCCTTCCGAGGCGTGGGGGGCCGAGATGACCCACACCCTATTCTTCCCTGCAAAGCTGGCAAGGATGTTGGGAGAGCTGGAGCCAGACGGGAAGCGCAACATTCTTGACCGAGCTGAAGACCCCTCGTCTCGGACCATCTCACGGGGAGAGCTCCGGGCTGCCGGCCTCCACTCAGTTCTCGCTGGGGCGCCGTGGATACCCAGGGAGGCTGACGGTGCCGTGGCATGAGCCACTCTCAACACCGGTACGCTCCTCCTTCTTTGGAGAGGCTGGCGGTTTGCTTCTTCCGGAGTGGTTCTTTCAATTCCCTGAGACCTCCCCGTGTGCCTCAGTAACCGAGCTGGCCTTCTGTTGACGGGGGAAACCGGAGGCGCTTTCTGCCCTCCGTGGCTCCCTCTATTCATGGCATGCGTGTGGGGTTCTGATCCGCACACCAGCCACAGTGCCAGTAGCATGGTAAAACTGGGTCCCATTCTCCATGTCATTGTGCAATCCACTTTGGGGAGGCAGCAGGGTCAAAAGACGGAAAGTGGAGGGCAGAGTAAAAAAAAGAAAGAAAGAAAATCATTTAATTGCAAACAGAGCTGGGCATTATCTCTTTCTCTATCTTGGCCAAGGGGAGGGGAAGGGGTGGTTAGAGAAGAAGAAGGAGGAGGGAGGTCAGGGAACGGAAAGTCGGATGAGATCCTGTTGCATTTAAGTCCCTGTAATTTGTCAGTGCTTAGCAGAGACAGTTATATTAAGCAGGAAACCCATTCAGCATGCTTGCACTGTTTCAACTGACTGTCTGATGCTCCAGAGAAAATGCACACTGAGCATATTAATTATGACAACATTCCCATTTCATTTCTTCAAATAAGCGACAAAGAAACAAACAAACACAGCAAAGACAGGCAGGATTACACACTTACATGGTGGCTCATGGAGATGGAATGCAGAGGCTTTTAAAAGCAATCTGAAGTGTGCTCCCAGGACAGTTCCTAGATGAAATACTTTTCCTCCCAACTCTCTTTCTCCTTTGCGAGGCTGTCCGATACAAAGGGGTGTACTGCAGCTCCAGCTCCCAGAGCCACACGCAGACCACCGCCTGTCTGGACCTGAGGGCTGAGCTTTCTTCTTTTCTTTCTGGCTGTGCCTTTTTACCTTCTTGACAAGTAGAGTGAGGTGAAAGGAGCTGTCCTTTTAAGTCTTTGCATCTCCATTCGTCTGCAGCTTCTTTCTGCTCAGGCTTGTGTGTCTGTGTGTGCCAATGCCCCCGGCCGACAGTACTGGACGCCCCTTAAAGTGGAGCCCCAGCTATTTCTGAATCTCGCTCTTTCTCTTTTTCGAGTTCCAGGATCCTTCTTATCACCCTTTCCCCCACAGTCTAGCTTAGTCCCTTTGTTTCCGAGCGTAAAAGCACTGGGATTAATATAGTTTCCAGGCTGAGGGAAAACACAGGAATGTGATGTTGAAAAAGGACTTTTTTCTTTTCCTTACGCTTCTCTCCTCCCTTTATTTCTTCCCACCTTTTTCTCTCCTCTTTTCCTTCTCCTTTTTCTTCTTCCTCTTGCCTGGATTCAGTCCCAGCAATGCCAGGACAACCTCAGTTTTGATCCAAACCAAACTCAAACAACAGCAGCCACTGGAAATCAAGGAAACTTCACTAAGAATTTAACAGATCAGCAAAACACCGCCTCCTTCCCATTTCAGCATGGTGAGCCTGAGCCTGGACTGGGGGACAGAGAGGGGCTGTGCTTTGGGGTCGGGTGGCGGGGCGGTGGGGGGGGGGAGTTTTGAAACACTGCACATCATCGTAAATCACTTTAAAACAGGATGGCTGAGGACTTAACCCCTTCCCCACTGAGTCATCAGGGCACTATCCCTTCCTGTCTGTACACAGACTGCACTTCGGAAAGCGAAAATTCTCAGATTTCTACATCTGACTGCTTGGTTTTCCTAGAGACAGATATTCATTTGCGTCAGGATGATTGTCTGTACATACACAGACAGTATGTATATTTATAGTTCCATGTGTGTATTTTTATCTCTTTCTCCCTGCTTCATGCATTTCGTTTGAGGTTGGAAAAGCCCATGGAAAACATGGCTGGGTTGTTTTTATTTTATGCTAACTGGGGATCATATTACTATGTTCTTGTTCCTAGTTTCTCCTTGGCATGAAAGGAAGCTGGTAAAAGGTTAGAAATGCAGGCAATGGCTGCTGTTCCCCTGAGATTGTGGGCAGCCATTACACAGGGAAAGGCCATTATGACCTCCAATTCTGGACTCTGGCTAGAGATGGTAGGCTAAGAGCTTCCTCAGAGGGCACGAGTGTATGTGCATGAGTGTGTGTGTGTGTGTGTGTGTGTGTATGTGTGTTGCACTGTCTTGCTCTCTGGAGGCTTCAGGTGTCCAGAGGTCTTTAGGCAATCCTTTGAAATAGCCATATCGGGTTTCCAAAGGAGATACTGAGGCAGCTCTGTGCATCCACCGCCTGGATCTGCCATGAGGATTCAGCTTTCAGTGGGGAGGGAAGACGCCTTGGGTTATACAGATACTTCTTCCAGCCTCTCCAAGTGCATTCAGTCAGCATCAACTGCCACGGACTGTGGTGAGCCAGGGTTTTCAGGAGGTTCCTTGAAAGCTAGGCCATGTTAATGGCTACCCTCTCTGAATAAAACCTGGTCCCTGGTTGCTCCCTTTGATCAGCCCCATCTCCGACTGGTCATTGACTTTTCCTTCACATAAGCTCCCAGCACTGAATTGAAGATCTGTAGAGGGCTGAGTGTCAGGCTCTCAGTCCACAGCGTGAAGACCAAGGGGTGCCAAGAAGGAAGGCCCTCCTGTGGAGCCTTCTCAGATACTTGTGAGTCCAGAACAAAGGTGGGCTTCAGGCAGAGACCTTCTGTCTGTCTCCTGGAGGCAGAGATTTCCCCTTTCATGGGATTCACCTGTTAAGTTGATCAAATGCCTTGTGCTGAGTTGGACAGTCCTAGATGTGATTTCCTTTCTCATACCATAATGTGTTCCACACAATCCCTTACTAGGTCTCCCCGCTTCTTTCTTTTCTCCTCCTTTTGTCTTCTCCCTGCTGATAACAACTCCTATTCATTGAGCATTTTCACATGAGGCTCTGGTCTTGGCACTTTCATATATTCTTTTATCTAACCCTTACAGCCTCCCTAACAGATAGGTGGGATCATCCCCATTTTACAGACGGGCAACCTGAGACTGAGTGAGTTTAAGTAACTGCCTACTGTCACACAAATGCTAAAAAGAGGTGGCCCTGAAATTTGAACCCAGGTGTAGAACTGTCTACAAAGCATTATGTTATCCTGCCTCTCCCTTTCACTTTCTTCCCATGCCCTCTCTTTTTTCTCTTCCTTCCATTTCTTTTTGTGTTCCCCATATTCATAGAAGAGTCTCATTTATTTGCTCAGTCAGAGCACTTACACTTTTAGAGTCCTACTTTCTGGAATAATTGTGTAGCAGTACTTTTTGCCTTTCTTAATAGATCCTTAAATTCTTTTATCCTTTTTCTTGATTGTCCCATGGCTTCCACCAACCTCCCAACGAAGTGCACAACAGTTGTCACCTATGCACTGGTAAAGTTGAAATAAAGGCACTTTAGCGACCTGGATTTGACCCTGAGGGGAAGCCAGCCCAACCCTGAGCTGGGTCTTCTGGGGGTACTTAGGCTTTCTTCCCTTCTGTGAGCTTCAGCCACTAGATGGCGCGCTAAACACATACGCGAGAGGACCTAATACCTCCACCTCAGTGTCTCCCCAAAGCTCCCACACGCCCCGCAGACACACTGGCAGCGTGCGACTTCTCGTGCCTGCTCAGGATTTTTCAACCTCAACAGCCAAAGCCTTCCCTGGGACCTCAGAAAAGCCTCCCAGGGAAGTCCAGGGAGCACATGTCTGATAAGGGCCTAGGAAGCAAGTTAGCATGCACCCCTTTCTGAAAAAGCCCATAATGATGTAGGATTTGCAATGACTCTCAATTTCTAGTCCATGATTTAAGAGCCCTGTTTTTAAACGTCTCCCACCTAGATCTTTCCCTTTTTTCTGTAACCTAAGAAAGAAACATTAACTAATTGCAGAGAAGAGAGAGAAAGAAAGGAGAGAGATTTTAGGGGGGGGGGGATTGATGATGAGTGAGAGAAAGGTAAAAAGAATAAAATTCAAAACTAGATTTTAGAAATGCTAATTCAGGGATTCACTGACAAGACACTGCCTTGACATTGGTCACATAGTAATTTGGAGGGAGGGAAGGAAAGAATGTGCAAAACAGATTTGCTTTAGAGACACTGGGATGGGGGTGATTATTTGATGAAAATGAGAGTAAATGTAAGGAGACATCCAGAAGCTGGTGTGCTAACTGATCAGAACCATGCTGACCTAAGGCTGCAGCGACCTGAGACCAAGACTCAGGAAAATATCCTGTCCCAGGCACCCTAGAGGAACTATGGGTTCTGTCATAGTTGGTCCCCTACACAGAGTAACCCTCGGTGAATCTTACCGACTCGATTCAAAACATTGTTCTATTGCCCGAAAAAATCATTTGCTTAAGAGGAAACCAGAAAAAAATTAAAGAGGAAAAAAGTGCAAACTCTTCAGTGTGGTCTTGAAGGGAAACCACCTCTCCCACTCTGTGATAACCTGTAACCCCAGCAGGAAGAATAGCAGAGCCATTTTTTCACATCTTTGTGGCAGAGACACAAACAGTGTTCACATCGGGGATAATGCCACGTGGTTTTCCTTTCCATCTGCAGACTGTAACCAGTGTTCAGTCTTCAGCCACATTTATGTCATTCAGAATGAAAATGAACTCTTCTCTTTCTCAGCATTCACAGTGTAGGACAAACTGAAGAAATGAACAGCAAAGTCAAGGGGAAAGCCCACAGTGACCATGAACTCAGGATTCTGCTGCTGCGGCTGCCCAGAGAAATGCTGAGAAAGGGTAATCCCCAAAAAGAAACACTCTGAAATTGTCTCTGAAATGTCAACAAGCTCTCAGGTTTAATCTGAAGTTGAGGTATGTGTATATGTTTTTAAAAAAATAAATAAAAATAAAAGTTACCTGATACACAGTGGCCAAAACTATTGGGAAGAACAGTTTTAATATTCTTTTTTTTATTCGTTTAGTTTTGATTACTTCAGAGGTTTTTTTGGGTGGGAGGGACCTTGAAGGCATTTTTTTCCAGATGGAAAGCTGTTTAATTAAGAAAATGTTGAAGTCCTAATTAGAGCAAATTGAAGTTTTTTGCCATAGCAGAGATTAAGGAACTATGTGAATGACTTAACGGCTCATTTTAAATCTCTAACGTTTAAATTTTAAGTCTTTAACCCCTCAATTTGCTGCTTGAAGGGTTAGTTGTGAATTGGGAGGGGTTGACCTGTACTGGGTTCAAAGTCAGCTATTAGCCATTTAATGCATACAAAAGTTTATATCAATCAGGTTTCAAGGGGAAAATTCTGAATATGTTGCTCTCCGTGCCCTTAGGTATAACCAAGTAGAGAGAAATGATCCAATTTCTTTCTCCCAAATGTTTGCAAGAGTGCAGACTTCATACCAGGAATGGTAGAGAATGAGACAGTCTCCTCCCCTCAGAAGCTCACAGCCCACTGGAGAAGATAACAAATATTAGTCAATTATACTCTCTGCAGCAGTACTGACAACTTTCTCTTCATGTAAAAATTCAGTGCATGACTATGGCTCCACTCCTGTTGGAGATTTTGCCTCTTTGATTCCTGGAGCAGGCTTTACCGTGAAGGAGGCTTCCCATGGCAGCTCCTGAGTGGCACCTGGAAAACTTGCTTGGTATATTCCATTGGCTCTAAAGTCCACTAGGGTCCACAAGAGTCCAAGATACTCTGCCTGGCAGACAGGCCTTTCATCCTCATTTTCCCAGTTCCCATCTTGGCTCTGTATCCTGCATTTGTCCTGCTAGGATTGCCCTGTCTTTGACTTGTTTCTCTGTATTGACCCCGCACTTCAGGTTTTGATCACATCACTCAGGACATCATCTTATTTACATAAGGAGGGGTTAGCCATAAGGATGGTAATTCATTCATTCAACAAATATTTATTCAATGCCAGGCATTGTTCTAGTCACTAGGGATATAACAATGAACACTCCCTGATCTCATGGAGCTTCTGTGCCAGTAATAGGAAACAGACTATAAGAATATGAACAAATAAATAGACCTAGACCTAGACATGTGCTTGGAAGAGATTTTTAAAAGGGAAGGGAGTATAAGGTGGTGAAAGGAAGGAGGCCATATTAGATAAGGGTCAAGGATAATGATTCTAAGTGAAGCTAGGGAAGAAAGTCACTCAAGTATCGGGGGAGGGAAAGAACAGTCTAAGTAAGAGGGAGCAGCAAGCACATAGGCATTGAAGCAGGGACTGTGTCACAAATGTGTCTCAGAGGAGCGATGTTGAAAGACTTTAAGTGAGGATGTGTCAGAACCTGATACATGGTGAGGGCTTTTTTTTTCCATTTAAAAAATTTATTTTTTATTTATTTATTAGAAGTATAATTGATTAACAACTGTCATGTTAGTTTCAGGTGTACAGCACAGCGATTCAGATTCTTTTTCAGATTCTTTTCCCTTATAGGTTATTACAAAATATTGAGTAGAGTTTCCAAAAACCTGATACATGGTTTGAAATGGGTGCTACACGGAGAACGGAGTATGGGGGCAAGAATGGCAGCAGGAAGACCAGTGAGGAAGCTATTGTACTAGTGTAAGGGAAAGGTCGGGGGGTAGATTGAATTGGGGTGCCAGGGGCCGTGAAGGTGCAGAAAAGTCAGCCTCTTTGATATATGTTTTGGAGATAGAGCCAACAAGGGTAGTTTGGGGCAGAAACAATCAAAAAAATTTTTTTTAATTCCCATTTAACACTCTGGTACAAAGGTTGAGTAGGCTGTTGGTACATGAGTCTAAACTTCAAAGAGGACTGAACAGGGATTATACATTTGGAAGGTTATTTAAAGTATGAGGCTGGGAGAAATCACTTAAGGAGCAAGTATAGGTGGAGATGAAGAGCTCTGTGGCCTGGCATACAATATTCAGAAGATGAGGAGAGGATAAGGGACAGGGAAGAGGGGCAGCTCGTGGTGGGAGAAAGGCAGGAGCTCATGGTGGTTTATTCTCACTCACAACTTGAACCATATGTTACCTCTGGCCCCTTCTCCACAAGTCCTTCCTACATGTGTCCGCCTTCAGTTCATTCTGCAATGTGCAGGCCCTGTAACTATCTCCTCCACGGGGTTTTTCCAGAAACTCCAATATGAGTCACTTTCCTTTCTCTGAGAAGGTGTTCTGTACAGCATCACTCTTCTGATCTTTTTTGTACTTCATATATGGGTTCTTTCCTTCCAAGCAGATCTTTAAGCTCCTGAGAACATGGAATAGCCTTACATTTATTTTGCATCCTTCACAGCGCCCTGCATATAGTTAAGGCACAAAAATTTACAGTTAAAAGGAGCAATGGCAAAACCCCAGAACACAACCCAAATACAACATATCACTTTAAAGAAGGAAAGAAAAGAAAAAAAAAAACTACAGTTAATGAACCAGAGGGTCTCTTTATCTCTATTTATTAAATAATAATAGTAGAAACAAAAGACATAGCACTATAAACCATCAAAATTAAACCTTATACTTGCATTGAATTATGGAATTGTGACATTGAGGCAAAACATTTTATGTAAAGTAATATAAATCTTCATTTTATTCATTCATTTATTCAAAAACTATTTATAGAGCACCTTTTATGTGTTGGACATTATTCCAGTGTTGGGAATACAGCAACAGACAAAAATTTCTCCTTTCATGGAATTCACATTCTGTTAGTGAGAGATAAGCACTCTAAAGAAAAACAATGAAGGGAAAAGTAATAGTGAATGAAGAAATGTACCATTTAAGATGGGGTGATCAGACATGATCGGGGCTAGCCTCATCAAAGTGGTTATATGCTGCATGTCAAGGAATCTTTGGCATATCTTCAACTTTGTCAACTCTTCAATCTTCGATTTGGGAGTTGAGTATTAGTCATAGTCTGAAGGAGCTAAGTCTATTGAATGAGGTAGATGATCAAACTGTATAATTCTGGTTGGGGTCAAAATAATAAATGACTATAAAGTAATAAGTTTCCTGCATGGTTCATTAACTGGTTTTGGAGGAAAAAGCTCTGAGTGTCTGACATAGATTAAGTACTTACGTGTTTCAATGAATGAATAATTGGACCATCACTATCTACAGTCTCCTAAGATGACTGCTTTGAAGTCAACGATAGTAATTTGAACTCTGCTGTTTAAAAAAAAAAAAAAAAAGAGTAACATTCATTTGTAATCACATCTCAAAAATCTCTGTTAAAAAATGATATTGTTCTAACTTAAATGCTTTTAACCAAAGTCTGTTGCAAAAACTCCAGAATGAAGGTCAAATACAATGTGGTCTTCAAAGCAAGTTAAAAAGTTCAAAGTCGAATTTGTTCTGAATATGTTAACAGGTAACATTCCAAAGTTTCAAATAATATTTTTATTTACAAGTTTAGTATGGGAAATAAAAACATGTGGTCCCTCTACAAATAATTTGTGATGGTGGATTTTGGCAGAAACCTTGGCATTAACTATTGGGAAAACTCAGTCAGTACAAATAAATGTTAGTAACTGCATCAAAATGAGAGGAAGAGCTTAGACTGAAAAAAAATTCCTGATTAGAGAACAGTTTCCATGTTTGGAGATTTCGCTCATTCATTGGATAGGATTTGTTTTGCCTCTGAGAAAGCAGCACAAAATTTGCAGCCAAACAAACCTTAGACTGGAATCCCAGTTTCACTGTTTACTAGTTGTGTGACGTGGGCAAAGTGTCAACCTCCCTGAACTTCAGTTTCTTCATCTATAAAAATGTGAATGGTTATTTTTTATATAAATAATAGGATTCAATTTTTTTTCTAAAGATGATTTTATTACAGTGTTTCATGGTTCAAATAACAGCAAATTTGCGGCTAACTGCTGTAAATGACAGGAAATTTGTCAGCTCACACAAATAAAACATCCTGAAGTGTGGCAAGCTTTTGGGTTGATTTGCTTCAAAAGTTCTCAGTCTTGTTTGTTTGTTTATTGTGGTAAAATACACACAACTCTTACCATTTCAATGATTTTTAAGTGTAGAGTTCAGTGGCATTAAGTACACTCACATTGTTGTGCAACCATCACCACTGTCCATCTCCATAACTTTTTCATCTTCCCAAATTGAAATTCTGTGCCTATTAAACAATAAGTGCTTGTTCCCCCCTTTCCTCAGTCCCAGGTAACCACTATTCTACTTTCTGTCTCTATGACTGAGAATGGCTATTTTTAATGTATGAAATGTGCCTAATACTCAGCTTAATGGTGGGGGAAATGATATCCACACAAGAGCAGTCATAAATTCAGACTTCTAGCCTAAGGCAAAAGGCAAATGAAACAACATGGGAAGGAGCTAAAGGATCAGACAGAGGTGCTAAGCATCAAACACAAAGAGGAATGACTAAGCATTGGAAGGAGACTCACCTATTATGTATTTTGTGCCAATCTGTCATGAAATCAGAAGCCAGAGCAGTGTCTACACTTTGTGTCTCCTGTTGGCTCTCACTTCTAAGGCTGTAATAGTCTTCCAACTGGTCTTCTGGCCACCAGACTCATCCTTTCCAATCCATCCTCCAAATGATTGTCACTATAATTTTCTTCAAACATCAACGTTTCATTCCTGCTGCAAATTCCTCAACAGTGAGCAGAGAACTTCAGAGAGAAAGCTCAAGGCTCCCCTGGCCTAGAAGTGACATGGGAAAGTAAGCACTGATGCTAGCAGTAACGATGGAAAACTGGTGGTGGTGTGAAGTTGGATCAAGTTGAAAGGAGGAATGAGCCTTTATGCCTGCAATGTAATACCCGAGTGGAGCTTGGCACCCTGAGATTTCCTCCTGCAAAGAAGGTTTTGAACTTTAACCAACAGATGAATATGGTGTAGAAGATGCCTTGAGGAGCAAGAGAAATGCATGGCCTCAAGGCCATGGTCTTCAGGAAAAAACCACTTGCTACTTTGAGTGTGAGTGGTACAGAATTTACTGGAACTATGAAACCCCTTAGAGACACATCTCACAGGGTAAATTGAATAGAGAACACCACCATATATGAAGGGAAAGCAGAGCCCCAGAGCCTCTGTTTCCAATTAAAGAGCAGCTCAACTGCATGATTTGGAAATTGAAGAGCACTGATTCCATTAATTATGGGTCTTAACGACTTGGCTATAAGAAAGTTTGCCTGAGTGTAAACCTGGAATAAGATGGAAATAATTTATTTTCACCACGGTAGACCTCAATTAACCTAGTTATATTTAAAACTTCGAAAAAGGCAGGAAAAAGACTGTGATTTTAATTTTATTTTTATAAACAAAATAATTTATGTTATTTTTAAAATATTGTGACTATTTTTTTAATTTATTTTTTTGACTTTTATTTTTAATTTAATGTCTCAAAATAGATGGACATTATAACATGACATATGTACACTATTCATGGTGAGCTAGTCTGTCTAAATTATCAAGATTTCTGTATAAGTGATTATAAATAGAAATATAGCATCAAACAATATTTTAAACCCAGATGTTATTTTTAAGAGGTGTTTTTTGAAAAACAAATATTTTATTATGTGTAAATGAGTAATATTCACCCAGTTTATTGAAGTGACACAAGTACTTAGCGAGAGATTTGAAACTATCTGTTTCACAGATATTCAGAGCATGACAATCTGACTGATGCTTAAAAGAACCAATTTCTTTCCTGTGTTTTCAACTGCAGTAGAGCCAGTTAAATGTTCATCCAACTTTTCAAACTCAATTTATCTCAGTGGAAAAAATAACCCAGTTGATTTTTTGTTCCTCCCTTTCCCCACTGTGTTTTTCCAGCATCCTGATAGCTGTACTTTCATATGCCCAAATACTAGATAACATTTCGGCTTGCTAGAAGGAAAATGTTATAAATATCAGAGCTGTTCAGAGATGAAGAGAGATGTATGCAGAAGCAGTAAGCTCCCTGTTGGAGGTGTTAAAATAGGGGTTCCTTAGCAGAGAATTTAAGTATTAGGTGAGTGGCTAACTCAGGTGAAAGTTTAGCCTTAAAGACTGTAGGAGGCTACGGTTACTATGATTACTATGTATGAACTGATGAATTTCCCTGACTTCTTTCTGAGAAAAATTTACTTGAAATGTTTGTTATCAGAGTTTGCCTCTAGAGGCACAAGGTAGAGAAGCAAGTGTCATCATAACACAGAAATATTTACTAGTGCGCTGTTCATTTACAAAGTTAGTTCCCAAACATTTTTCTCCATATAACAACTTTGCCCATCAATTAGCACCTTTATCTAATAAGAAGTGATAAAGAACTGCTGAAATTACATGCAGAGATATTAACAAATAGATCTGGGAGAAGAGAAATCAACAAGAATGGGAAAAAAATGGTACCTCAAGGGAAAATTATTTGGATATCAACAGATTAAAATAAGTCTTTTAGAATATCAATAAAGCCATTGAAAAGCTATTGAATAAGCTTAAAAATGTGATCCTCATGGGGACCGTGCTGTAAAAGTCCAACTGTGAAGTGATGGGTACTAGGTCACGTTATGCAGTTTTGTTGGGAAAATCTTACTCTCCCCCAAATCAACAGGTGAGTCACTCTTTCATCATCCTAAGAATTCAGTGCATGGAGTCCCCTGGTGGCCTAGTGGTTAGGATTCTGGGCTTTCACTGCCATGGCCGGGTTCCAACCCTGGTTGGGGAACTGAGATCCTGCAAGCTGCGTAGCGCAGCCAAAAAGAAAAGAAATGTAGTACACATTTGCAATTACAACTCAATTTGTTAAATCTGAAATAAACTTCATATTTTCCTTTTAGATTTCAAGATAAGGTTGCAAACAAACTTTAAATTATTTGCTATGACATTTAGTACCTGTTGAGATGGATTAATTCTAATGACCTTTTTTCAGGGTTAAATTTTTGTTGAGTAACATGGACCTCTTGCACTTTCACAAAGAGCTCCTCCAAATAATATGAAAACAAACATGTAAAATGAGATACATTGTACGAATAATTTTTAAGAAATTATTTAAACTTTCCTACCGTACACAAATCTACAGCAGAAATAGCTGATATATGTCAACCTCAAAAGGAAAAATCTAAGCCTGTTAAAAAAAAAAAAATCTAATCTGAAGCTTTTTTGGAAATCTAAGATAATTCCATTAATAAATTATACCAAAAACAGTTTGTGCAAGGCAGGAAGCATCCCCTGGGATGTCTGTCCTCGAATGCAAGGACTATGGCTCATATTTTTAGGTGATTCAGCATACCTACAGTCAGGTATTTCTCCTGGACTAGGTCTGTCCCCCCTCTGCCTGTGATCTCTGCTCCATGAACCCTGCCTTGGCCTCTTGACCTACCTCTAGGGTTTCGGGGTCCAGCACATCAGTCTGAGTACCTACTAGAGTCAATTTCTACTCCCACAACCCTCACAGGTATGTTGACCTAAATAAAGAGGTAAACTGAGGCAAACTCATGAGTTTACTCGGGAAGAGCAGAGGAATTGCAATTTGGGACAAGCAAATTACAGCAAGCTACAGGTGAGTCAGCTGAGGGTTTGTAACATGTTGCATTTGTAGGCAGGGGATGTAGAGGGGAGAGTTCAGTTAGAGTCAGTTAAAATCAAAAACAAATGAAGTCCAGCCTTGAAAACTTCCTGAGCAGACAAAGTCAGTCTAGTCACACAAACAAAGCTTGATCCAGCCCACTTTGTGAGACTGACACGACCTGGGTCATCTCTCGTTCGTGCCTTTGGCAAAACTTCTCACGGTTGATGTGAGACAACCCCTGATCAACCCCCATCATCTGAGAGAATTCTCACACTATCAGTTTTCTGTAAATCAGGCGTTTATAGGAAATTATTCTCTTAGTCCATAAGTTTTGTCTTCCTGAGGGCATGTGTGTGAGATTCTCTTTATATCCTCCAGTTTCAAGTTAAATTCTTCCACAGGTATTACCTAGGGTTCTTAAAGTAAATCTATCTCTACCCCAAGGCTCCATCTTAACAGTAAATTATCAGGAAAGACTGCTTTGGACAGGCACAACTTCTAGTTTACCAGAAGCCAATTTGGTTCTTCCCTAGTTACAGAGTAACGCCCCAGGAGAGAGTTGGGAGGTCAGGAAATCCTGGTACTGAGGTGGACATTTAGACCTTCTCATAATTGAGCTAGGAAGACTTTGGAGGAAGAGTCAGAAAAGACAGAGCCTCAAATGCAGACAAGAGCCCAAAGATCAGCCCAAACAGCCTTTCAAGACCTTTCTGGCACCTTCCTTGCCCTTTACAGAACTTATGACCTCACATGTTGGCCATAAACACACTGGCTTTTGGGCCAAGGCAGCAAGGTGAAGCTTTTGCAGAAGGGCCCTGAGGTAGTCTTCTTCTCTGTGGGAGTTTTTCGCTTATTTGCTCATCACTGGGAGAAAGAGTTTAACCTCTGGCTGCCTTCCTTTATTACATAATCCATTCGTCACTGAGGGCCCAACCTAGTTGCTGGTTGCTTATTTGGATGAAGAGAATTTTAAATCCTGGACTTTGAATTCTTTAAAACTTATCTGGGTGGCTTAGTGTCATTTTCCTCTATGTTGGTAAATTCATGCCAAATGTGGTTATTTAATGTGATGACTTTTACATGAAGTAATAAGACAAAGTCTTCAGCTACCTATCTTGCTCCTACTTAATTAGATCTCCTTGCGTTGGGAATGGGAAACCCAGTCGCCTGTTTCCTCCTGGCTCGAAATAAACCCAGAGCAAGCCCTGAAAGCTCCTCTGTGGGACATACCAAGGCAGTGTCTCACACTCTCTGGAGTTCATCATGGAAATGTGACAGAGATTAGAAATATGTAGACCCTTCTCTGTGTCTGTCTTCCAGACACCCTGTGAGGGCTGGCAAAAATGTTCTTATTCTCCAAATATTCACTGGCATGAATTTGTGTAATAAAATTATGTTTGAGGTTTGTAGTTGGTTTTTTTTTTAAATGAACATCTGTTATTCTCTTTCAGTCTAAAGGTTCTGAACCCAGCTGGGCAGGGCAGCTTGGCTTCTTCCACTACTTCTGCAGAGTCACAAACGGAGCCTGCCATCTGTCAGCTGCTTGTTGATTGGCTGACAGGCCACCACTCATCTCCCACAGCTGTTTTGGCTCTGAGAAACTCCAGGGTGGGGAGGAAGGGAGTCAGGGTCAGCTTGTTCTGTGCATGTAGCCCATGGGAGTTCCAGGAGTGGGGATATTTAATTAAGCTGCTCTGATCAGCCATTACTGGACTTTGTGTGTATGTGAAGCAGGCAGAGGGTCTGGCTGTGCCTTTTAGAATGGTGGGTCATAGCAGCTTAGTGCTTAGAGCAATTGTTTTTACCTCCTGGTGTCTCTCTTCCCTATGTCTATGATATACATTATAGATAATGTGACCTGTGCTAAGGCAAATGAGAGATGTAGTTGCAATGAGTGCTTTATTTTCACCAAGGAAATATGCTCTTTGGATCTACATTATGAGTTCCATGTTATTCATAAAAGGAAGTTTATTTTCTTTATGCCTCAGCACCAGCAAATACACAAATGCTTCAAGTTCCACAGACCACTCCAACTCTGATAGCTTCAGGACCCTGGCTTTCAAGAGGACCAAAGTATAAGACTCTAAAGCTCTTTCCCCGAACCCTTGAGCCAAATCATACCAGTAGTCATAACCATCCATTTGACACACTGTTGTAGGATGATTACTCTTCCTGACTCGCAGCTCCAGTCTTGTTACTGTCTTGCGCAAACTCCTTTAATGACTTGCAGCTGCCAGCAATACAGATCACACTCTTTAGCTCGGTGTTCAGAGTCCTCTATGATCTGATCTTAAACTGCTTGTCCAAATGCTTGTTGCCAACTACTGCCATTAGTGCCTTCTTCAATCTAGCCAAAATACACCACATATGTTTTCTTTGTTGCCCCTTGATGATCTCCCCCTTCTGTACTTTTGCTTATTCTGTTGGCTGATCGCAAGCCCAGATGTCCCCTAACTGTCAAGTCCAAATGCACCTGCTGCATAGAGTCTTTCCAGCGGAGCCCACCTCTGCCACCTCCAGATATCCAATGACTCTCCCCACCCTCTCTCAAAGCACGTTTTAGTATTGGGAAGGCCAAAAAGTTCGTTCAGGTTTGTCCATAAGATGTTACAGAAAAACCCGAACGAACTTTTTTTGGCCACCGCATACTTTATGTCTGGACTTGCGGTTCACAGTGCCCAGTTGCCTACTTCCCCCGGCAGAAGCAGGGAGAACCTGCATCCCGTTACTCTTTCTGCCTTCCCTAGGGCCTTGCAATTAGTGCAGAGTTGATAAATTTTTGTTACAAAGATAGCAATAGACATTTGTGGAGAGCTTTGAAGTTTCCGGAGTGGATTCACTTAAATCATTAACTCACTTAATTCTCATAAGTGAAAGTAGAAAGCACACGTGTTCCCTTTATTAAAAATGAGGAGAGAGGAAAGGGAATTAATTTTTAGTCAGAATTAACTTTTACTTATTTATCAAACTATTATTTGTGTCTTTCTTAATGTCTGCCTCTTCTGCCACATTTTTAAGCTCCTTGAGAGCAGAGCCGTGTCTGTTTTGTCAGTGTTGTATTTCCAGTGCCTAGCACAGTGCCGGACATAGTGTAAAAACTCACTGAACATGGCTGAATGAATGAATGAGGCAATATTATGAGACAAGCAGTGGGCTGAATGTTCTATATGAACGATTCTACTCTCACAGCGGGCGTCATCTCTATCACACAGGCAAGGAAATTAAGTCTCCAGGGTACACAGTGCTTATGTGTGTAACTAGAATTGAAACCCAGATCTCATGATTATAGGTGTTATGTGTTTATCATCACACCATCAGTGCCTTTGGTTGTCTTTCTGTTGTTGCTGTTGTTGTTGTTTTCACCCTTAATTGCTTTATAATTCTATTTTTTTTTTAAAAAGAAATTTCAAGAGTTACCTTAACTCAAATATTTAACTCTGTTAATTATAAACAGTTACAAAATACTGGATAGTGTGTTAGTCACTATTGCCAAGTTCAACAGTATCATTGAGGGTAGATGGGAGTTCACTCTTGGAAGGGAGGAAATAATTTTTTACAGATTTCTCTGCCTCTGTAGTTTCCTGCTTTTGATCTAAGAATGAAACATAATTAAATTCCCATTGCAATTTATTTTGTCCTAAGTGATCCAGAGGAATATTCATAGTTACATTTTGATCACTGTCACTGAAGAGAGGAAATGAATGTATATTGAGCAATCTCCTCGTGCCAGGACTTTATTTAGGTTAATACCTGATGAGTAAGTATTATTATCTCCTCTATTTTACAAGGGAAGACAGTATTGCTTTTATTTCTAAGCACAGTTTATTTTCATATCTATTAAAATTCAAATAAAAAATTGAATTTATCATGCAATTGTCCAAATACCCTGCTTTCTCTTTATGTGAAATTTGGGCAAAGATTTTCTTCTGATTAAACAACATTTTTCATACCTAAAATCAAAAGGGGAAACTTTAAATTTGTATTTTTTTCAGTCTTCTTTCATAGTGTTTTAATACCGTGGTTAAGTCGTTGGGCTCGAAATTTTGTGTTTGGTTAACACAAGCCTGCAAAAATGGAATTAGGTAATGTCTGATGATGATGATGACAATGATTTAATGTGTTTGTTTTCTTTTTGTCATAAGATCTGCATATTTCTTTAGCTTCTCCTTCTCAACCCACGTTTGGGAAGTCAAGTTTGAAACTACTTGCTTTGAAAGGTTTCAACATGATTTCTAAGAGAAAGTTCAGTTTATTCATATTTTACAAATCTATGTTAATCTACATCTACTACCCATCGTCTAATTTGCATCTTTAATATTTAATATTTAATAAATCTTTAATATTTAATGTGTCTTTAGTCACAGTGTGTTCTGCTTTTTTTGTGCAGACCTCAATTACTAAACTACTGGTAAGCAGTTAGTTTTCACAAAGTGTATTTGATCAAAACAAAAGACCTTAAGGCCAAAGCTTTGTTCTCTAACACCATTCCCCTGAGCCTGCTTGGTTTCCACAGCATGTTCTTATTATTATGATATGGATTTAAAGAAAGCTTTTAAAAACATGGCAGATTAGCAACATCTAATCATTCCTGGATGGAGCCATTACTCTCAAAATGCATCCAAAACTGACATCACAGAGAATCTTTTATAGAAATTTCTGTCCCTGTGGCTATTCTTGCAGTGCAAAATACTTACGTGAACCCAAATTTTTCAAAGTGACTATTGAAACCATATCATCTCATGTCTTCTTACGATGTCTTCATGGTCTCACCTCAAATTTATTGCCCTTTTATAGCAAGAGAACCTTGAAAGAAACATCTGCAAAGGGACTTTGGGACATGGAAATGCCAACTGTAAAAAACTAAAAACGTACCTTCTAAATCAGAGTTTTCTAAATAATTGCATCAGTTTAAATAGAAACAGAAGTTCCTTTTCTGAAGAGGGAAGTAGTCTTTTCTTTGATGGGCCCCTATATCCACACACATACTCCAGGGCTCCAGGTCAGTTCTGCAGAGTCCCCAGGTCCAGAGAGATCAGCATCCTTCAAGAACCACAAGGCAAGAGAAGGGGTCCTTGCAGATGCCTCTAGAGCTCTGTCCATCACCCCTGCCGCCTCTGCCTGCATGTGATGGGCACCATTTTCTTTCCTTACCATAGTCCTTAGTCTTGACCTCTCAGGATTTATAACTATCGTACACCTTGATGTTAACTGTCATTTCTTGGCCATCAAGTTTAACATCATTTCTCTTCAGTTGTCTGGTTCTGGTCTTTGTAGAGCTCTGGCCTACTTCATCCTTACTGCCTATTTTGTAAACTTCTCTAGTCCCCTTTTTCCACTGGAATTTCCCACCATAATAGCTATTTAATGCCTCTTCCCGCTCAAAGCAGATATAACCCCAGCTGACTGACACAGAAGTTCATCCTTCAGATTCTGACAAGACATACCCAGTGAGTGCACATTATAATGAATGGAGATAATGATTTTTGAAGGCAATAGTTGCCTAACTAATGTCATAAGACAGCCTATATTGCCTATAAGCTCTGTCGTTCTCTCTTATTCTCTGTACGCTTCTAGCCCTTTTTTGTTTTACTCTTCTTTTGATATGGGAGTATGAATCAGAATAAGTGAAAGAGAAGAGATAAAACAAAACCACAAGGCCAATACCAAGGGAAAAATTCTGATACCTTCAACTGATGAGGAATAAGCCAGAAAATCCATGAGGACCAGTTGAAAGGTATAATCAAATTTTATACAAACATTAATTTATGTAAATTAATTTTAACCACTAACTATTTCAAAATCAAAATGTGGGTTTTAGGAAGCATCTTGCAAAGACCATGCACAGAGCCCTGTCTCTTTCTTTGATCAGCTGGCCACATCAAAACTGTTGTGTACAAACTACAGATGAGAGAAACACTTGAATACAGCCTAGGATTGGGATTTCCTAGAAATCTTCATGCTCTCTCCGTCTCTTCCTGGTACAAAGATCTTTCTGTGGGGATTGAAACAGGAAATACACATTTATTCATACATATGTGGCCTCCATTATCAGGATTTCTTCTAGAAGTTTTAAGAATTGTTGAGAAGGAGGCCCATGATATTAAGATAATGCTAAAAATACTAAGAGGATAAATTAAGAAGTTAACCACAATAAAGAAGTGGACTTAATATGTGTCAAATTAAAGATGGCTGACATTATAAATAGCTCAAAAAATCATTACAGAACAACCTGAAATACCAAGATGATTTTTCCAAAATTTTGAACTTGACCAGATGAAGTATTATTTTTTAAAAAAATGAGGTCAAAACATCCATATAAAGAGATAATTGGTCAACTATCGAGTAACTGGGATCTCACAATGTCTTAATATCTAGAAATTTGGAAATACTGGATAGTTGGTGGTTATAGGCTCTAGCATTTCATTCCTTTAAAAAAAGTAATAATTCACACTTTGAGTAACACTGCTTAAAATTCATGCCATCTGAGTACATGTTGTGAATCTGAATATATTTGAGATTAGCCAGTTTCTATGGTTATTAATAGCAAACTGGGGGAGTGGAATCATTAATAAACAAAATGGTTGGAAGAATCATTGGTTTTTGGATTGGAGCAAAGATATGAACTGCATTGAGAACAACCCACTCTCATGGAAGTCTAGACTTCAGAAATTTGGTTTCTGGACCCGAAACTCAAAATTCTTTGGGAAATGGAACGAAAGGGATTAGATTCCATAGTACAAAAGGATCCCATTAACATAACTGAGATAGGCTTTTCTGTTTTTATAAAATAAGAAATAATTAAAAGGAGGAATGGGACATATGACAGAGACTGTTAGCTATCTTTTAACATTCATTCTTCCCTACTTTAGTGTTAAGAAACCCATATTTTTGCTTGGAATATAGCAAATATATATATATATATATATGCTCAATCTCCCTTTCAGTTAGAGCTAACCATGTGATTAATTTTGGCCCATATAGTATAAATGGAAGTATTGTGTGACATTGTAGGAGTTCTTAAAGATCAAAAAGCCCTTCTCTGCCCTTTCTCTACCTTGCTGATGTGATGGTTGGAGCTCCAGCAGCCATATTGAAACATAAGAACAAGGACCACCCCTTAAGCATCTTGGAGCAAAAGCTTAGAGAAAGACTGGTTCTCTGATGACTTCGAAGTTGCCATCATTCTGGGCTTAATATCTGAAATTATTTTACTTGAGAAAGAATGACACTTTCATCTTTTTTAAGATACTTTTTCTGTGTGTGTGTCAGGGGGAGGGGAAGAATTGGTCCATGTTATTCTTAGATAAACCTAATCCTAACTGATATATTTTATTCTCTCCTCCCCAGGATTCTGCTTGGATGTGGTGTTGGATGTCGAGGAAAGTAGGAGGTAAATGGGACATAGAAGATTCGACATTCATTGCAGCTGCAAACTGTAGGTATAATTCTCCAGAGCAAAGGTGGACAAGAAGCAATTCATCTAGAAATTGAGACAGTTTCAATTCCATTTACTCTTCTTTGCTTCTTTGCTGCTAGAGTTTGAGTATATATATATATATATATATATATATACACACACACATATATATATATAAAACCACAAACTATGCAAACGTTTTTAATTCTTGCAAGTAAATATTTTAAGCAAATGGGTCAAAACTACATTGAATCTTTTTGGGAGGTTTTGAAAATAGTTCAGAAATTTCTATTTTCAGATTTTGTAGGTATACAGAGAAAGAATAATGCCTGATTACATTAATCATTTTCAGTAAAAAATCACTTATTAATAAAAGCATTTTCATAAAGCTTTTTTCAGAATGAGTTTCTTTTGAAAAACAATTATTTTCCCACTCATTGTTAAAATATTTTACCTTGAAAGAAGATACTGAATTTACTTTTACAAAAAATATCTGCAATGTAGCATACTGTCAGATCTGCTCAAGTCATCGTGGTTTTTACATCATATCACGGTTGACGAAAAGTTTACACTAAAATTAAGAAAAGCGTCATTTTGGACATGTTTTACTGTTTCCTTGTGTTGTACTGTTAGTATTATCTTTAAGATGAAGAATGTTTAGTTTTTGGTTTTGAGGTTTTTTGGCAGAAATATTTTTTAAGCCATTTTTCCATTTTGTGAGCTTTGTCTAGGTTAAACCAAACACTATATGCTGTAAATACACTTAGCCAGGAATACAAAAATCACAATACATTACAATTCTCTGAAAGCAAGCAAATCAGTGAAGATGCCTCTGTCAGTTCCCCCATGGTGTGAGATTCTACTCTTCCCCTGGAATATCTCTGTATGTCTATGACATGTGACTATCTATCTAACTGTCACGCTCAGTGAGGGAAGCCCATGTCAATCTGTACACTAAATCATAGGAAAGAGCTACTTCCCTCGTATGTATGTGTGTATATATATATATATATATACACACACACACAAACAGAAGTTCTAATATTTTCTTCCCACACTTCAGTGGAGAGTTTTGCATACCATTGTGGTATATCCACCCCATTTTGGTTGCTACTGGGGAGCTCGAAATCAACCCCACCTTACAGCATCCATTCATTCAACCACTAACGGCAGTACCATAATGTGAGGGTGCCCTAATCATTTCCAAAGTATCTTGTGCAACTAATACAACCCAGTTCAACCCAGAGAATTGATGAACAAGTCCATCCTTCTACCTGCCAGTAATGAGAGCCAACCTGAGACCTTGGACTCCCTACTCCCTATTTTGTTCCAGTATAAGAGTATGTTGGGCTGGAAAGTCGATTCCAGGCCATCACCCTTCCATTTAGCTGCATTACCTCTGGGTGGTGAGGCACTGACAACTAAGGAGAAGTGAGGCCAGCACTCGGTTGCAAGGCCCATTCTCTATTCCAGCATCTTTCCATCAGTGCTTCTTCTCTCTTTTTTAGGCATAGCCCACTCTAGCCATAAGTCAGACCTAGAGCACAGAGTTAGGTTTGGCTCAAGTCTGCCAACGCAGGGACCCATCTTCCTCTCCTCCCCTCTAGCCCAGGGTCTGGGCATCAAAACAGAGAGTCTTATTCCATCTTTTCTTCCCCAGATAATGAGGCAGTCACCTTCTAAAGGTAGCCACCTACAGTGACTCTAGAGAACATTTCCTATCTCAACCTCTTTCTAAGAAATGTTGGCCTCAGTGAGTTCAAGTGCTTTTCTAGCTCCTTTCTTGTTGAAGCAGAGAGAACAAAAACAAATTCTATCCCAAGCTGTGCCTGCCTTACAATATATTTTTTTAATTATTTATTTATTTACTTATTTTGTCTGCTCCATGTCTTAGTTGCGGCATGCAGGATCTTTTTTTTAGTTGCGGTATGCATGCGGGATCTAGTTCCCTCACCAGGGATTAAACCCGGGGCCCCTGTGTGGAGTCTTACCCACTGGACCACCAGGGAAGTGCCTGCATTACAGTAGGGAATGCACACTGTGTTCAAGGCACTGTGACATTTACAGTCAACATTTTATTTAATGCTCACACAGACTAAGGGGTAGTCATGATTATTAACTCCATTTTACAGACAGAGAAATTGAGGCTTAGAGAGGTTACAAAACGGGTACAGTTCAGAAAATGGAGGTTCTATGATACAAACTCAGGCAAGATTAAATTCAACATCCAGAAAATAACCATTATACTATATTAAATTCCATGATTATATTTGTGGAAAACAATAGCTCTCTTCCAGAATTATGCTCAATGGTAATACTGATAGAATATTTTTTCTCAATTAGGTCACAGTGTGTTTGGAGAGGCAGAAAGTTTGTTACAATAGAAATTGGCAGAGGTTGCCTGGAGAATATAGGAAAGAGAGCACCTGACTCTGCTTAGAAGGGCATCAGAGGGAGCTTCATCCAGGAGGAAAGTCTTGAGCTAATCCTTGGAGGAAGAGTAGATGTTGGCCAAGGAAAAAAGACTAGTGGGCATGCCCGGTGAAGGAACCATTTATGCAAATGTGAGGGGGCTTGAGAGAATCTGGCGCACTGGAGGACAGCAGACAGCTTTTCATAGTCGGAACACAAGAAATGGAATTTTGAATTTTGAATGGAGGAGCAATAAGAGACAAGATGGGAAGAAAAGGCAGAGCGAAGAATACAGAGCCCTTGGCATGCCACGGTAAAGGTGTTGGACTTGTTCTGAGTGCGGCAAAAAGCCACTGAAGGAGTGAGTGTATCGTGATAACATTTGCCTCTTAGATAACTCTAAAAATGGATCAGAGTATTGTATAAGGTGTAGAGCCCTGGGTGGAAAGGTTGCATAAATTCATGATGCCATTTTATCCTAAAACTCAGGAGACACCTGAGCCAATGGGACAAACACACAGAACAACGTAGTCCTTTTCACATTTTCAAGCTGATGACCTAGAACCAAACCTGGATTTCTTTTTTCTTTTTAAAAAACATCTTATTGAGAAACCTCAGTTTCTTAAGGTTACTCACTCACACACTTACCAACTCATTCTTCATTCAACAGACATTAGTTTGGCATGAGTTTCCAAGAACTGAGCTCAAAGCTAGAGCAAACTCTTCCCATCAACTTGATCCCAGGACAAACCCATATCCTTTAAGCTAAGCCAGAAGAGGCAGACTCTTCCCCCTAAGCAGGAGAGAATGTAGAGCCAGCTCTATGCACCTCTCTCTCCACCCTCCCTCTGCACTTACCTTTGTGCATCCATTTCGTTATCAGAATCACAGTGGGAACACCAGTCACACTGGTCCATGTAGAGTCCCTGCCTTCTAAATAATCATGTGTGGTGACAAAGTGCTGAGCAACCCACATGCCAAAGCCCTGCAGAGCTTTCTGCAGAGGGCCCTGCAGACTATTGTGGGTGAAATGCTAAGTTGGAATCAGAACTGCATTGGCTAAAGCATGTCAGCATCTTTACCTTATTAGACAAATCAGAGGTTAATGAAAATCCCCATGTCGTTTGTAGAGACATTTCAAATAAAACCCACATTGTGTCCACAAAGGAAACTGTGATCTTCCCAGCTCTCCAATCCAGAAAAGGTGAAAATTCTACCTTCTTGCTTGCATAGATTATTTGGAATCTTTAGTGTTAGACTAGGAGCCAACATACCCAAAGTAGAGTTTTTCTATTTTTCTGTCATGCTCTTCTTTCCAAATTCTACATTGTCACTGCTTTCACTAGTCCCGGCAACAAACTACTTGAGGACCTATGCGTGCAAAGCACTGTTCAGGGCACGGGAGATACAAACATGCATAATAGAGCATCACTGTCCTTGAAGACTTCAGTCTAACTGAAGCAGATATAAGGAAAAATGAATAACACAATAAGGTAAAATCTGCTATGTATTAAGTACATCGTCCAGACCATGGTTTCACAGAAAAGAGGAGAGTTATCAGAGATTAAAAGCAATAGGGAAAAAGGGATAACAGAGAAATAAAATATGAAATGAGACATACATATCCATTATGGTAGATATTGATTATTACATTTAAAAATTTACATTAATAAGATTGTTTTTAGATGCTATTATCTTTTAAGATATACTAAAAAACAACAAAAGCAAATAAACTCCTGATACTGTAACCAAAGTTTCTGAAAGGAGAACAACTACTGCCGTTTCCATGAACTTCATGAAGTTTTCTAGCATGAATAGAAGATCAATGGTAAAAAGTTGAGTCTATCTTTCTTATCTATATTGTGGATATTATTATAACTGAATAAGCTAAAATTAACTTTAAAAAACAAAACATTGTGTTGTAAAATTTGATTAAGTGCTATATACTAAATAAGGGTGAGAGGAAGGGTTTATACTTTCTGGTATAAACCTGAAAGGTATTCCAGTTTAAAAAAAAAAAAAGGAAATATTTTGACTAAAAAAGAATTTCAAAACTAACCTAAACATTTTATGATATTATTTTTCAATGATATTTTCATATTTTTGTGTGCACACATATTTACAACATATTATTATCAATCATATAATCAATAACAATGTTCGGTTATTGGTTTTCTTTTCCTTAACTGACATTGTTCATCACCTAAGTAATAATAATAATAGAATCTAGTACATTAAAATGAAAAAATTACTTCCAAGAGGAGAGGACATAGACAGCCTGCCATTGTTCACACGGAAGGTATAGTTTGACTCCACATTTGGGTTTTGCAAAGGAGGAGTGTGGGGATTATAAAAGTTCAGGGGATCCACAGAGTGAGAGATTCAATCTTCAGAAGGCATATTTTAAAGAAAGACTGGCAGGGCCCCAGGGTAGAGATAATTCCTCTAACCTTGCTTGAGGTTCTAGATGTCAGCAAGAAAGCTTAGGTTCCTTTCTATCTATGGAGCCCGTATACAAAGATAAGATGGGGCAAAGATAAGAATATGCATTTGGCTGGGTCATGCCCCCAGCTGTATTTCTTAGGGGTCTGCATCTGGCAGAATGAGTTGCCGAAAGAAAAAATGTATTTCCAAAAATGTTCTATAGATATGGAGATCTTTATAATCCATCAGCCTAAAGGCAGAATTGGTCCTCAGATCTGAAATAGGACATTTAGTTGGAGAGTAATGTGTTCTATTTGCATGGGTTGGAGAGATTCAGAGCCAACAGTGAGTCAGGCCAACACAGTGACCATAGTTTGGCACTTCTCAAATTTGGTCCCACAGTGTCATTTCTCTTATTTTCCCCATGTAACTGTAAATTTCTTGAGGATTATTTCTTCCTCTATTTTTACAACCAAGGGAGTAAACTTCCTGAAGTATTACTTTATATTATGTATAGAATACAATGCTATTGTATATTTAGGTAAAGCATATATGTCTTAGAGAATCCTAAGAACAAAACAGAAATAACCAGAAATGTACTTATGAATCAATAACATAAAAACATATATATCTTTTTTGTCAAAATGTATCTCTCTGAATTATTTGTGAAGTACATAGTAATATTTTAAATAATTTCATTAACAGGAGAAAGCAGGTGTCAATGAATGTCCCGTCTCATTACTCTTGCTGAAACTACATCTTCTTATTTGGTATTATTTAACTTCATAAACATTTTTCTTTTGATTATATTATTTCTAATTTCTGGTCTTTTGAAAAAAAATGTTAAGGGATTTCCAACAGAGGAAAACATAAAATTGAAAGAATCTTAATGGTGATGCAAAATGAATGCTTAGGATAAAATATTTCATAATTTATCATTTAGGATAAAATATAATTTTAAATTCTGATAGTACCATTAAAACTATACCCAATACCCAACAATGTGTTCCATCATATTTCTCATCAAAACTGGCTCTTTGGATATAAACCATAGCCTTCCAATATTGAAATATCATACTGGACAGGTGCACCTATGTACATCCCAATTCACCTGTTGAGGTCTCGTTTATGAGAGCAGAGTCTTCACTCTCTTAATCTCTCAAATTCTCTAAACCATCTTGGGAATTCAGTCTAAAAAAGAGATCTAGAACCCTTTTTTCATTGTCAACTAGTTGTACAAAATATCTGAATGTCCTGTACTTAGTTGCAAATATATGTTGTCCATTGTACTGTTCAAATTAATATCTCTATTAACAAATTGATACGGGTAACTAGATCAGTATGGGATGGATATGTTTCTGAAAGTACTGCCTAGAGAATGGCCTCACTTTTGGCCAACTGTCTTGTAAAGTGCCATATTGATTTTGTTGTAAAGAACATTTGAAATTCTGAAAAGAAATCAATAGGAGGCCCAAATAATTTAGATACTATCGCTTAAATCAGTATATTGCTTTCCATTAGCTATTTGATGTGACATTTTGAAGTATATATTTTGTGATTTATGTTATTATTTATATAAGTTGGTTATAAACACTAAAAAATGATCTTTTACATACCTTATTTAAAAAGTATAATTACTTTAAAATATTGGCTTTCATTGTGACTTTGTTAAATAATCAAAATAAAGACTTCTTTGGAAAAAAAATAATAAAAGCAATAGGGAAGTTTTAGATTATCAGAGAGAGGAGCAACTCAGGAGGGGGTCATGGAGGAATAATATGAACCCTAGGATTGGAAAGTAGTATCTAACATTCATGTAACATTGCCAGGCTCTGTTCCGAGCACTTTATACACAAAAATTTATTTTATTCCTTCCAATATAAATTATCCCTTATATTAAATAGGAGGCAAATACAGCACAGAGAGATTAAGTGACTCACCCAAAGTCACACAGCCAAGAAGTGGCAAAGTCACGTTGTGATCTCAGTCAGTCAGTGTTCAGAATGTGGACTTAACCACTCTTCCACTACACCCCATAGAATGTGTGAACAGCAGCCAAGTTTCATCCAGGGACAGCAGGTTGAGAGTACAGGTGGGCAAGTATGTCCATGGGCAGAGAGTAAAAGCTAAAGGGAGTGGGCTGGGTATACAGAAGTGCCCCCCAAACCCTAATATTCTCAGTGTGGCTGACAGACTAAAAGCCATTCACTTCTAGATTTTCAAAGGCAGTTTATTTTATATTTACAAACATCTAATGTCAAAAGTCAAAACTCAAGTAGTAAAATCTTAAATTCAGGCTGCAGTAGTATTGGAGTTGAATGGGAAACTAGGGGAAGTGGTATATTGCATAACTACAAAAATGATAACCAATACGGCCTTCAAACTGTGAAAATGAACAAATTTAGAATTTCTCTAGAATTTGTATTTCTAGAATCAATGTGCATGTCAACTCCAACTTTAAAAACATTCATGAATGTTCTTTATGTTTGGTCTCTTAATTTAACCCTCTCCCTCCCCATGCTTCTCATTCCTTCTTCCTTCGGCCACAGGTCAGAGCCAGCGGGCGGTGATGGTGACCATCCTGGGTAGGTCATTCCGTGCTCTGTAGGGTTGTATTTGGGGTGGGAACACTGAGCCAGCGCACTTCCTCCCCACTCTGGTCCCATCAGCGTGCTTCTGGTTAAAGGAGAAGAGAGAAGAGGGATGTGGCAAAATGGGGAAGTTGGTTTTGTTTCAGGTTGCAAGAAAACTCTGCAATCAAAGAGTGAGCCTCAGTGAAATTGACACTTTCTATTCTGGGACAAATTCACAGAGCTCTTTTTCACACCAAAACTTGTCAACAAAATAATGGTCTCATTTGAAGGTGCAGAGAGCAGTTGTTAGATGAAGACTCCAGCAGGCAAGTTTCCTGAAAAGAAACAAAAGAAAAGAAAACTGATCAACACCTGAGGTTTGTAAGTTCTCCTCCCTCCCCTAAAGATTCTCCTGGGGGAGATGCCCGTAACTCCATCCTTTTCACTCTTCCCCCAGCTCTAATTCAAAGGACATCAAACAAAATCTTCATACGTGTTTTGAGATTTTGTTTTCTTCTTATATTTTTGTTCCCCTTCCCCACTCTGAGATGTTTAGTATTTTGAAAACTGTTCAGTCATATGACATTTCTTTGTACCTCTTTGACAGCTTATTTATTTCTGAGTCCACTTTAGCGAGTTTGGGTTTCCCAGACTTAAGTCTCACTTCTCCAGGATAGAGTGTAGGAGGGGTTCATGCCAGGAGTGAGAGAAAATATCTTTTTCTTTTATAATTTGGACCGGGCCTCCCTACACAGCCCCACAGAGCCATGGAGTGCAGTACAGGCATGGCCAAGGGCAGGATGGGTGAGGAGTTGCGATCTTCCAAACTGCCTAGAAGATACCCTTTTCAGTAGTCCCGCCACCCACAGGAGCAAAGCTGGAGTACGGAGAGTTCCCCCCGACCTTTGTCTCTGAATAGGTGGTATTTATTTAAAGTACAGTTGACCCTTGAACAATGGCGGGGGTGGAGGGGATTAGGGGCGCCGACCCTCCACACGGTCAAGAATCCACATATAACTTATAGTCTTACAGTCCGTGTTCCACATCCGTGTTTCCACATCCGTGAATTCAGCCAACCTAGAGGACTGTAGTATTTACTATTGAAAAAAATCCACATATAAGCGGACCTGAGTAGTTCAAACCCGTGTTGTTCAAGAGTCCACTGTATTATTGGGGAGGGGGAAATTTCCTCCCACCCCTTTTGAGTTCTTTTGGCTGGCCTAATAATTCACTTGACACAAGACAGATTAACAGGAGAAAAAACTGATTGAATTAGTGCACAGAGGTCTCATAGAAATGGAACCCCCGAAGTGACCAAACAGGCTGTTTATATACCATTTTTAGACAAAGAAACAATTATTTGTGAAGATTTAACAAAAAAATGGGCTTATGCTTGGGGTAGTTGACTAATGGAGAGGTAACAAAGCTTGCTTATGCATCTTTCTTAGCCTTGAATTCCCTAACTCTGGTGATAAGGATGCTTTCTATCCTCCTGGGATGGGGAGGATACCTTCATAGGGGAGATTTATTTCCTGCTTTCAGAGCGAAAAAGTGGTCAGAATGGGGTTTTTAAATATCACTTTTTCCCCCACTGGCTCCTTCTCAAATAACTAAAATTCAAAATAATCAATATGCCATTGAGCCATATTTTGGAGCAGCCTGCCCTGGGCCCCAACAGTGCTCACGTGGAAGTCTCCATTTATAATTGTTTAGAGCTCTCTGGAAATGAGAAAAAATATATAAAGTTGTTTAGAATTCTCTGGGGAAGAAAACAAGTAGGCACTTATTGCTTAAAATAAATCTTGTTGATGGAAGAATGAAAGTAATAACCACCAGCATGCTGAACAGAATTAGAAGCAGTGTGATTGCTGGGAGAAGCAATGGGTCAAAGGGAGCCCTGGAGATGGAGGGGAAGGAGGAGAATGGACGGGGAGTAGGGGAACCAGGCACGTGGCATGACTTGCTGCTCGGAAAGTCCGGGGAGCCTGGTGATGGGTGCATCGCAGCCCGGCCTCAGAGAGTGAGGCCTCTCTGTTTCCTGGCTGGCCACAGGGCCAGAAAAGACAGTTCAGCTGGGACGAGGGGAAGAAGCAGAATGGAGGTACCGGCCAAAAGGTTTTCTGATAGCCAAGGATGGTGACAAGCTGGTCTGGGACGCTCAGACAGAAATATCTAGAACAATAATTTGGTAAATCCGAAGCTAGACAGTGCCAATCCATATCCAGTTTATAACTTTAGGTGTCCTCATGATTTTCTAGGGAAAAAAGTTATCACACAGTTTAATTCTCTTAGTTATTTTCCAGTCTTTCTTCAATGCTCCTTGTTAATTTTTTTTAAAAAATCTCTTCACCTTTAGCCACCTTGTAACTGAGTCTTCATTGTGAGATAATTTTGTCTTTTTCTTCCATTTCTTTCCTGAATTTGATCACTACTCATTTCATTTCTTTCTGACTGGCTTTTTTTTTTTTTTGGTCTACTTTTGCTTTGAATTTTTAAATTTTTGATTCATCCCAAATACTGGTAAGCAAGGCTTGACGGTGATGAGGGGAAGTCTGGTTGGTATCTGTGGCAGCCAGGGCCATGCAAAGAAAGCAATATTTGCAAAGACACTCAGGCAGACACACAAACCTGGCTTATTTGAGGAAAATCACTGAAGCCAGCATGGCTGGAGCAGGAGAGCAATAGCATTGTCCTTACTACGTGTCAGGCTATTTTATGGGCTTTTAAAATATTAAATGTTTTGTCCTCATAACAACACTATGAGCAAGATAGGATTATTAGCTTCATTTTACAGTTGAGGAAATGAGACACAGATTGGTTAAGTTATTCACCCAAAGACACACAGAAAATAGAGCCAGGGTTTGAATCTGCATAATCTATGGAAAGAAGGAGGAGGAAGAGGAAGGGGAGGACATCAAAGGTAAGGGGGTGTCCCACCGTTGTAGGGTCTTGCAGAGAACTTCTGGAACTCTGGTTTTCACTCTGAGCAAGATGGGACACCATGGGAAAATTTCAATCAATGGAGTGATATGATTTGATTTACGTTGTAAAAGGATCTGTCTGGTTGCTGGGCTAAAACAGACTTTAGGGACTTCCCTGGTGGTGCAGTGGTTGGAAATCTGCCGCCAATGCGGGGGACACGGGTTCGATCCCTGGTCCAGGAGGATCCCACATGCCGCAGAGCAGCTAAGCCCATGTGACACAACTACGGAGCCTGCGCTCTAGCGCCCACGAGCCACAACTACCGAGCCCGCGCGCCAGAACTACTGAAGCCCGCGTGCCTGGAGCCCATGCTCTGCAACAATATAAGCCACCGCAATGAGAAGCCCATGCACCACAACGAAGAGTAGCCCCCGCTCTCCACAACTGGAGAAAGCCCTCATGCAGCAATGAAGACCCAATGCAGCCAAAAATAAATACAATATAAATAAATTCATTTTTAAAAAGTCACTATTGCCAAATAAAACAAATGGTATTAAAAAAATAAAACAGACTGAAGCAGTGATGCCTGCTAAGAAGCTATTAAAGTAAATATAGGTGAGGTTGTCAGATCACCTGGTAGTCATGAACTCTTTTTATGTAAAATAAGCCATTAAAAAAAAAGAAATGGCAACTGATTCATTCAGTGCCTTTCTGTAACACTGTGACTGCTAATCAAAGGACATGTCTACTGACCCCTCTGCCCTGTACACACATCTCTCCTCTTGTAGGAGGGGACACTGTGGCCTGTACCTTCCTTCTTCTCTCTCAAGACCTGTTTCTCGACATTTGAAAATAGATATGCCACGAATGAATCAGTTTCGTCATCGCTGGAGTGAGGGGGGTGACCTAGCAAAGAAGAGGCTTGGCAAAGACTGTCCCACGGGGGATTTCACTTCACTCCAGTACCTCACACTGCACGAACGATTGGAGAGAAGCCACATGTGCTTTCTCTTCCTCCCGTTCCAGCCCTTGGCCTCCCACATGCAATCGTAGAGAGGGCGTGGCTGGGACAACCCTGACTGGTGTTTGAGATCATCCCAGTTCTGCTTTTTCCGCCCTCGGAGACCTGAGATCCTGAGATATAAATTCCCCCGCTGCCAATGCTACCTTCACATTTATAACTATGTTTTGCAAGCCCAAGTGAGGCAGTTGTACAAAGCTTGTGGGGAGAGAAGTGTGCAAGCCTTTTAATCTCCCCCAAAACAGAACCACACAAACTGAGGCAGATGAGTCCACTAGCCACCAGGGGACATCCAGTACTGGTCTGAGGAAATCTTGGCGGGGTTCCTGAGGGGTGCACTGAACCTTGGCCTTCGCTTCCATACCCAAGGGCTGAGGTTCTGCTCGGGAGGAAGGTCCTTGTCCATTCGCTATGCCTTTCTTTCTGATATGGCCCCAACAGCTACACATAGATTCACCTTAGGAAGTCTGCTTCTATTAGGATATGTTGACAACTTTATCTTCTCAGTGGCTGATCTGAGAGTTTCCTAAGGCAGAAATGGCTTTGATGGGCTTGTGAGGAGGCTAAAAGCCATGGTCTAGATTTTAAGTAGAGAAAGAAAATTTTAAAAAGACTGGGACCAAGCCTTGCAGGACAAACATGAGGCGTGACGGGAGACTCGTTGGGAAGGGGAGAGAGTCTTAGAGAAGTTCGTGTTACCTGAAGTAGAGGAACTGAGTAAATGCGGTGCATTGGGAGGTGTGCCCCTTTCCCACGAATCCCCCAGATCTTTGTGAAAACTACAAACAAAATTCTGGCTATTCTTAGTGTGATTGAATTTCTTGTGAAAGCTGGTAAATGGCCTTGAGCATCAAGGTTGGCCTGGGGCAGAAACAGTCAGCCTGCACAACCCAGGGACAGAGTCGAGGTCTAGGCTAAGCCATTTGACACGGGCGGTGACGTATCAGGCACAGAGTAGGGTGGGCCCTTGCAGGACACATGTGCAGCCAGATCTGGACTCTTTCTGCCCCCCATTCAGCCCTCCTCCCTGGCTACCTGGAGGTCTCTCTCCTAGTCCTAATATTTCTATTTCAAGCCAGTAAGCTCAGTTCCCAGCCATCTGAGAGTTTTTTCTGAGAGGTAGTACAGTGAGGTGGTCATGCGTGAACGTAGTAGAGCAGGATAGTCTGGACTGAGGTCCTGGCTTGGCTAGTTTTAGCAGTGAGTTCTTGGTGGAATCTAACCGTGCCTCAGGTTCCCCAGCTATAAAATGCTATAATGGGGTTATTGATCTCACAGGGATGTTTTGAGTATTAAAAAGGCTGATACCTGTAAAGTAGTTAAAAATTTGGCCTCATTCATGGTAAGCTGTTTATTATTACTGGGAGGAATAGGGAGTTTAGTCACAATACCACAACTTTTATTTTTTTGATCACTGAATTAAATTTTTAAAAACTTTCAGCCTATAGTCATAATCCTCTGTTATTTACAAAATTTTGGTTTTGAGGTATAATTGACATAAAATAAACTGCACATATTTAAAGTATACAATTTGATAAATTTTGAGTACATATATATATATACACATATTATATATATGAGATTATATACACCCATGAAACCATCATCAAAATCAAGAAAGTGGACATATACATCACCCCAAAAATCTTCCTTGTGGTCCTTAGTTGTCCCTCCTTCCAGCCCTCCACACTCCCATCCACTCCCTGTTACCGACAAACAACTGATTTGCTTCCTGTCACCACAGATTAGTATGCATTTTCTAGAATTTTATATAAATAGAATCATGTGTGCTCTTTTTGTGTGTCTTCTTTCACTCAGAAGGATTATTTTAATATCCTTTCATGTTGTTGCATGTATCAATAGTTCATTCCTTTTTATTGCTAAGTGGTATTCTGTTGTATAGATACACCATAATTTATCTATTCACCTGTGGATAGATAATTGGGTTGTTTCTAGGCTTGGGCTACCACAAAAATAGCTGCTATGAGTATGTGTATACATCTCTTTGTGTCGACATGGTTTTTGTTTCTCTTATGTAAATACCTAAGAGAAGAAATGGCTAGATCATAGAGTAAATACATTTTTAACATTTTAAGAAACTGTGAAACTGTTTGCCAAAGTAGTTTTGTCATTTTTACATTCCCACCAGCAGTTTCTCCACATCCTCATCAATGCTATATACGGTCACTCTTTTTCTTTTTTTTTTTTTTTAACTTTTTATTTTATATTGGAGTATAGCCAGTTAACAATGTTGTGACAGTTTCAGGCACACAGCAAAGCGACTCAGCCACACATATACACGTATCCATTCTCCCCCAGACTCCCCTCAATGGTCACTCTGTTTCATTTTAGTCATTCTAATAGGTGGTGTTAGCTCCTTGTGACTTTATTTGCATTTCCCTAATGACTAACAGTGCTGAGTATCTCGTCATATACTTACTTGTCGTCTGTCTTATTCGATGAAGGGAAGTGTCTGTTCAAGTACTTTGCCCATTTTAAAAAATTGGATAGTTGGCTTTCAGATTATTGATTTTTGAGAATTATTTATATGTTCTGCATACAAATCCTTTTTCAGATATATGTTTTGCAAATATTTCATCCAGTCTGTGGCTTGACTTTTCATTCTCTTAACAGTGCTTTTTAAAGAGTAGAAATTTAAAAATTTTCATTAACTCCAATTTATTTTTATTTTCTTTTATGGATAGTGGTTTTGGTGTTGGACAGAAGAAAATTTTGTCTAACCCAAGCACCAAAGACTTTATTCTATGTTTTATAGCTTTGATTTTACATTTAGGTCTATAATCCATCTTGAGTTAAGTCTTCACATGGTGTGAGATAGATCAAACCTCTTTTGCTTTGTTTTGCATAGAGGTATCCAATTATTACAGCATGGTTTGTTTTTATTTTCTAGTTTGTTAAAATGGTTAATTACATTGATTGATTTTTGAATATTAAGCCAGCACTACACACTCATGGGCTAAACACAACTTCCTCATATTATATTATCCCTTTTACATATTTTTGGATTCAAATAGCTAAAATTTTGTTTAGAATTTTTGCATCTATATTCATGAGGGATGTTGTTCTATAGTTTTCTCTTTTTATAGTCTTTGTCTGGTTTTGGTATCAGTGTAATGCTGGTCTCATAGAATGAGCTGAGAACTATTTCCTCCTCTTCTATTTTTTTGGAAGAGTTTGAGAAGGATTGGTTTTAATTTTTCTTTTAATATTTGCTAGAACTCACCAGTGAACTCATCTGGTCCAGAGTTTTTCTTTGTTAAGAGGTTTTTTAATTACTAACTCAATCACTTGTTATAGATCTGTTCATATTTTCTGTTTCTTCTTGAGTTAATTTTAGTACTGTTTGACCCATTGGTTATTTAAGAATATGTTGTTTAATTTCCACATGTTTATGAATTCCCCAAATTTCCTACTATTATTGATTTCATATTTTATTCCATTGTGGTAAGAGAATATATTTCACATGATTTCAGCCATTTAAAACATATTGATCTAGGTACACCCTCCAAGGCAGGTCTAAGTGAAGGTTGCTGAGGTAACCTTCTGGCCTTTGTCAAGTTTCACTCTTGGCTGTTTGGAGTTTCTTTAGAAGCTAAGTTGTCTTCTGCAGGCAGAATGCAGACAATGAGGGCTGGGCTTGGCTTTCCTATCTGGGTTTCTTCCTGGCTCAGATCACAAATCATTTCAATGGGTTAAGGTTAGGAATGCCCTTATTTCTCTGGTTGGTGGAGCTGAAGGGCATTCCAATCCCAGGCACACTGGTGCAGTAGGTGGAAATGAATGTAATGTTAAATTTATCAGGTTACTTTGTAAGAGCTGTTTTACAAAATTCAAATGAACATCAGGATAGATTTGGCTGGATTTCTGATGGTGGGTTTTTTCCATTACAGGTTTAATTTCCTTATCTGGCATCCAGCTGACACCCCCCTCACTGACTGTGTTGAAATTAGGACAATAAAACATTCCCTTCCTTCAGAAGTCTCAGTGAAACTCCTCTTCATAACAGGGCTGCCTTTCCTGGCCTCTGCCAACCCATTAGGATATTTCAGAATGTTTTTTACTTCTTCTCCTCTCAAATATGATTCAGAGCCCACTTTGGGGTTATTTATCTGAGGAAATATCTAAGCCAGTAAAGTTGAGATCAAATTGAGTTCTGCAAGTAGAAGGGAAGTGAACTAGGTAAATAGAACACATTGATACCTAGAATAGCCTGCAGTTTCCTCTTTGGCATCCTGCTGCATGATCATGGTCAGATCAAAGAAACCCTTAGAGGTTTTGTTTTCACCACTTAGAAACAGGAAAATTAAACTCAGCTAGTAAGGATCTTGTGATATTTGCCACAAAGAAAAAGATGCCATTTTTCTTTTGTTGTGTTCCTTTAGCAGCTAACACCAAGCAAGGGGTTTGCCTTAGTTGTGAATATGTTTGACCCATGGTATTTCCCGGACGCAATGAACCAAGAATATAAATTAAATGTTTCCTTAAAAGTTTAACTTCAAAAAAAAAAAAAAAAAGTTTAACTTCATATTAAATACCAAGTTAAGGGAATTAATATCTAGTTACAAGCTATGCATAAGAAAGAGTTGTTAAAGAAGAATAGGATTTCAAAGAAACACAAATCTCTACATTGACATATGGACTGTTGTATATTATTAAATTCAACCTCTGCAATTAGCATTTAATTCAATCTAACTCTAGTTCAAACTCTGAGACATAAAAATAAAACTCACCCCACTTCCTTTCTAGATTCAGAAATTCGTATCCCAGATTCAGAAACAGACATATAAATAGGAATAAATAAATATACACATAAACCTTGTGACTATAACCTACTTAGGACAAAATAATTATAGAATGTAAGCAATTTTAGATGCCACTTAGACCCCTTAACTGCTTCTGAGTAAAAAGAAGCTGTTCTTAACAAAAATGATGAAAAGAAAATAAAAACTTATTTTACCTGTGACCAAGAATGTGAAGGCTTTATAATTGTAAGCCCCCAAACTATCTCCTGTCCTTGAGGAGGACATAGTGCAGGTATCCCAATGGCTGAAAGCTTTAGGTAAAAAATGCCCTGAAGTCAAGGACTGGAAACCACGAGGAGGCAGACAGCATCTGGAGGCAGTCACTCTACAATGAGTAGACCCATACACCACCCTGTCTCACCCTTCCACTTCCAAAGTCATCAGTATTGTTGCTGGTGTTTGTAACAGGATAACCTACCAGCGGGAGAGAAAGGGAGAAGGGAGGAAGCCAGTGTCAAATAGCTCCTGCCCTACTGTCTCTGCCCCGTCACCAATTGTGGTTGGAGGAAGCCGAGCTCTAGCCATCATGAGAGCAGTGGGGCCTCATCTCTTACCATTTCACTCACTACACAATCTTAAGAAGTCCCTTAACCTAGTTGGGTCTCAGCCTTTTCATTCACAAAACAAGATGATTGCCCAGGTGGCCCTAACATCTGTCCAAGCTCTCAGACTTGGAGATCCTAGAACTGGAAGCAATCACCATGAACGTATGGTGTAAAATATTAAGTAATGAATATAAAACAGAGACTATTAAAGTAGTCAGTAGGAAAAAACAGAGTCACATACTGAAACAAAAATAAAACGAATGACAAAGATTTACTTTTTAACCTGGATGAGCTCAGCTAGCTAGCATCTCTTTCCATTACAGCTGATTATCTTCACTTTGCAACACTAATCATCCTCCTGAATTGGTCAACTTAATTATTAGTGTGATCTCAGAGACAGAAAACTTTCCTGGGGAGATTATTGTTCTATTTTTATGGATCCATGGCTGTTTTTATACTTAACTTTAGTCAGACACCAAAGAACATCTGGTATTTTATAGAATGTCACCTTTGAATAGAAATTTGGCAATCATGTGCTGAGTTCTGGAAAATGACATACTGTCTAACCAGAGTCCATGTGTGGGTTGCTGTAACAGATCTGAAAGGAAAGTGACCTGATCCAACCCACCCAGAAACCCCGACTGAGGGCGACACTCTATGATAACTTTTCTTACAAATGGACATATGCCGCATTCCCCAGCATCATTTCAGACATAATCAGCCCACGGATACCGGCTGGTGCGTGAAGTAGCCTGCCAGATCAGGGAGGCAAGAGTAAGGATAAAGGGAGAGAGAACTGGATTCCAGAGCCACAGAGTATTAGCGCTGGTTGGGACATTGTGGCTTAGTTCTTGTCATTCATATGAAGCATGGCCACCTAGATCAATGGAAAGAAATGACTGATGCTACTTTACCTGCTTTTACATTTTCCCTTTTTTCTGGTGAAAGTGAAACCACGTACCTCAGATTGGGACTTGAACCCACGGGCCAGGACTCGAACCCAGCCAAAACCCAGATTGGGACTTGCACCCATGGTCTTTTAATTAGAATCACTCACCTGGTGTCTGGACTTACTGAGGCTCAGTTTCTTTGTGTCTCAGCGCAGAAAAAATTCAGTGGGAGACAAAGTAATAGGTAAGAAGTGGATTTATTTAGAGAGATACACATTCCATAGACAGAATTAGGTCACTCCCAAAAGGTCCCTCCCAAGAGCGGCCCCAGGGCATGAGATCATTTTGGAAAGTGAGAGCAGCCAAGGGAGAAACACGCTCCACAGACAGTGTGGACCATCTCAGAAGGTGAGAGGCCCCGAAATATGGGGTGGTTAGTTTTTATGGGCTGGGTAATTTCATAGGCTAATGAGTGGGAGGATTATTGCAACTATTTTGGGGAAAGGGCAGAGATTTCCAGGAACTGGGCCACTGCCCACTTTTTTTTTTCTTATAAATTTATTTATTTTATTTATTTATTTTTGGCTGCGTTGGGTCTTCGTTGCTGCACGCAGGCTTTCTCTAGCTGCAGCCAGCGGGGGCTACTCTTCGTTGCGGTGCATGGGCTTCTCATTGCGGTGGCTTCTCTTTGTTGAGGAGCACCGGCTCTAGGTGCGCTGGCTTCAGTAGCTGTGGCATGCGGGCTCAGTAGTTGTGACGCACAGGCTTAGTTGCTCCATGGCATGTGGGATCTTCCAGAACCAGGGCTCGAACCAGTGTCCCCTGCATTGGCAGGTGGATTCTTAACCACTGCACCACCAGAGAAGCCCCACCACCCACTTTTTTTTTTAATATTATTATTATTATTATTTTTAATTGGTCGAGAATGTTGCCTAGGAATCGGAATTTTTTTTTTCTTTTTTTTTAATTAAACCTTTCTTACAACACTTCTTAATTTTATTTATTTATTTATTTTTGCTGTGTTGGGTCTTCGTTTCTGTGTGAGGGCTTTCTCTAGTTGTGGCAAGCAGGGGCCTCTCCTCATCGCGGTGCGCGGGCCTCTCACTATCGCGGCCTCTCTTGCTGTGGAGCACAGGCTCCAGACGCGCAGGCTCAGCAGTTGTGGCTCACGGGCCCGGTTGCTACGTGGCATGTGGGATCTTCCCAGACCAGGGCTCAAACCCGTGTCCCCTGCATTGGCAGGCAGATTCTCAACCACTGCGCCACCAGGGAAGCCCCACCACCCACTTTTTGACCTTTGATGGTTGGCATCGGAACTGTCCTGGCGCTGGTGGGTGTGTCATTTAGATGCTAATGTATTACAATAAGTGTATAATAAGGCTCAAGGTTTACTGGAAGTTGAATCCTCCGCCATCTTGGACCTAGTTGGCTCTAGCCAGTTTATGTCTACCCTCAAGGGCTATGTCATTCTTTTAGAGGTTGTGCCCTGCTCCCTTCCCTCCTGTTTCAAAAGTGTTTGGAGTATCTTTAGCCTCTGGATCTAGACTGCTTGAATTTAACTCCTTATCCTGCCCTTGCTCACTGTGAAAACTTGGGCAAGTTACTGATCCTCTCTGTGTCTTAGTTGCCTCATTTTAAAAATGGGAATAAAAAGAGCACCCACTTTATAGAGCTGCTGTGAGAATTTAAGGACTTAATATATGTTTTAAAAAAAAGCACTTAGACTAGTGTCTGGCACAGAATAAACACTATGTAAATATCAGTTACTGTTGTGCTAACCTTCAAAAAAGAAAATTCATTGGTAAGGTGTAAAATTTCTTGAACAGGTTTTTTGAAGGATTGTCAGACTTAGAATTTATTTCCTTGGAGAATTCTTAATCCTTTTCGCACCTGGACCACATCTGATTCTTTCTGCCACCTGCTTCTTTATGGATGGGAAAAAAGCAGATGCTTCTCAGTCTCGAAACAAATGGTTTCTCTCACTATGGTGCCTCTCCTTTTCTGTGCTTGGGTCTGCTCAGGAGAGAAAGCAACTTATAGGTCCGAAATTAACATTTTCTTTCTCTTACGGAGCTTCACTGTCTCAAACAATGAAACTATCCTTTTTCCCATTGAAGATGGGCTTTGTCCTGCCAACCAGACAGAGTTGTGTCTGCCTGGGGATTGACAGCAACTGTGTTGGTGCTGAGCCACAAACCAAACAGAACTCCTAGGGCTTTGGAGTTTAAACAATAGCTGAATTACAAGGGCACTGTCCCAGAAGACACCATGCTTATTTTTGCAGACCTGAGCAACAAAATGGCTGTGTCTTTGAAATCAATTGCCCAAATCTTTGTTTTACTGGGATGTGCCTTTCCCTTGACAGTAGAGAATTCCCAACATGGGGAGAAAGCAGGTTCCCTATCATAGACCCTAGTATAACTTGGAAAACTATAACCACAGTCCTCCAAATCCCCTGTGTGATATCAGTGGGGACTGATTCCACCATGCTAAGAAAAACAAATTGGACCAGGGATGGTGATGTTTTGACTTGCAGTTCAGCCAAACAAGAAATTATTGCAAACTCAGATGGGTGGAGAGTTTCCCAGAAATGCTGAGTAATGGCCAGGGGACATGCTATGATCTGAGATAAATAACTTGCCAGAGGTAAAGTCCCACAGGAGTAGTTGATTTCAAGTGAAATACCCATATAACACTCCTAGATCTAGCCCTAGGGTTCAAATGGCACTGGGAGACCCATTGGCCCTCAAAGCATTCTAAACACTCATCAAAATCTCCTTCTCTTAGGATGTTTGTTTATCTCCAGAGGGGAAGAAAAGACTGATAAAACCATTTCTTATTAGGATGTTCAGGCCTGAATGTGAACCTCCGTCAATACTCCAGAGTCATGCACTCTTTGAAAAAGAACTGAAAAAAAGAGTAATTAGTCACCTCCCACAGAAAATCCCAAAGCAGAATTTCAGGCCATGTGTAATTAATCATATTTTCATCACCTATGTTACCACCTTCTCTTCACTCACAAGGCTGACCCTACAGCACTTCCCTGAACAAACAGTCCAATTCTACAAACATTTAAGTGTGGCAATGTGCAAAGATCTGTGACTCTAAACCAGCAGAATGCAGCACAGAAATTAAGAGCACTGGGGCAAGAGTTAGAGCTTGGGTAAAATCCTGGCTTCACCCATTACTGGCTCTGTGAGCTGTTTCTCAACCTCTACTTGAGTTTCAACTTACAAAATGCAACTGACAATTTTTTTAATTAATTAATTAATTAATTACTTTTGGGCTGCGTTGGGTCTTCGTTGCTGCACGCGGGCTTTCTCTAGTTGCGGCAAGCGGGGGCTACTCTGTTGTGGTGCGCGGGCTTCTCATTGCGGTGGCTTCTCCTGTTGCAGAGCACAGGCTCTAGGTGTGCGGGCTTCAGTAGTTGTGGCTCGCAGGCTCTAGAGCGCAGGCTCAGCAGTTGTGGTGCATGGGTTTAGTTGCTGCACGACATGTGGGATCCTCCCGGACCAGGGATTGAACCCGTGTCCCCTGCATTGACAGGCGGATTCTCAACCACTGCACCACCAGGGAAGCCCACAACTGACAAATTTAATCCTTACATGGCTGCATTGGGTATTTCATAAGATAAAGGTTTTTGCACAGTGCCTGGCATGGAATGAGGGCTCAGTACATGTTACCTGCATGTGGTATTAAGTGGAACCCAAGTGCAATAAGTGTAAGAGTCTTAAAGCTCAGCTGATGATGACCTCATGAACCACTGAAGGCCTAGCTCCTGGCGCAGGGTAGATAATAAATATTTGTTGAATGATAAAGTTATGAGTTTTTCCCTGCTTCAACTACACTTGACCACTGCCTCTTCCACAACAAGACAACTTCTAGAGATAGAGGAATGAGTATTATATAGGTGAGATTGGATGTGGTAATAGGGCTGGTCAAGACTAATGCTTAAAGCAAGAGCCCAGTTGGAAAATAGGAGCCAGGTGTAGCCAGATGTCTGGAAAGGTCACAACTAGGAACCAAGATGGGCTTGAGACTGAGGTGAGGGCCAAGTCCAGGGTACATGAATTCTGTGTACTGCTTTCTCTGAGGACTTGATATGCCAGTAATTCTAGCAAGCTGAACCCACCAAAGCTGAAACATAAAGGCTTCTCTCAAGTTTTGCCAGCAACTGTCTTGTGACTCATCCCAGGTAAGATATAAAAGATCATGTTCAATAAGCAGACACTTATGCTTATAAATTTATTGCCTTCTACCTTATTTTCCCCTGATTTCCTTCTCCCTCTACCTCCAAGTTCTTCCTTCACAGATACGACGGGAACAGAGAGGGCTGGCTGGGATGCTCTATTTCCTTACATATTTGGACTTGAAGGTACAACCTGCATTATGAGCATCAGTAAAATCCGGAGTGTTTTCTCCTTGTTTCCGTGAAAACCTATTGCAAATTAAACACATTAGGTTTGTGTTTCAGGTAAATAAAACAAATGGTCTGCACCCAGGTAGGTGTAGACAGGTGGTGCGGGGCTGGCTAACTTATCACCTGTTAGTCCTGGGTCTAAAATTTCCTTTACTCTAGTCAACCTTTTTGATGCACTCTGTCCTGACTGACCTCTTCTTACCAGGGATTTTCCATCAAAGGGGGCATTACTAGCCTTGGGTTTCAAAGCCTTCAGCTTTGAGGAGGAGGAGGAAGTATCATGTGGAAGTATGTTTTTCAGTCCTGTAGATCGTGGTTGAAGATTAAAAGGCCAACCTGAAATAGGTGTATTTTTCTTAAGAACTAAAATTGCTTGTTGGTGTTGGCAAGTGGCCTAGAACAAAAGGATGAAAGAATTTGTTCCTGGAAGCTTTCAAACCCACAAAAAGTCAGCATTTGCTTTGCACACACATGCCTCTGGGGCTCTGTGGGCTCCTGCCCACAGTAGGCAAGCAGTTTGCTCTTTGGCAGCAGCAACTCAACATGCTTCAAAGGATTTCTTCGGTGCTGATTCCTTATTCAGTGTGAGTTCTCTGACCTATGGAGGTCTCACTATGACATCGGCATTAAGAACAGACAACAACACAGATGGCAGAGGAAAAAGACCCTGGCTTTTTTTCACACCCCATTGTTCAGCTTTTTTTGTTACTGCATTAGTGGTTTTTCTGCTTCTGTTTTGTGGCTCTCTAATTCTGTAGCTATTCTTTCTTCAGCTCTTTTAGTAAGCATTACTTAACACCTTCTCTTTCCTTCCAGTTCCTGACAACCACTAAATGTCCATTCTTGTTACCACTATTAGAAAGAGTATTTATGTCTATGCTAAAATTACATGACCTGGGAACACTACCTCAAACAAAACCAGCCTCTCAAAGATATTGGTTGGTAAGCTAATCCAAAACAAGGTTTCCTGGTGAAATGAACAACTGGCCTTCTCTTTGGGATTCTCTCTCTTAAACGCCATGGTCCTTCTCTTGGAATAGAGAAGTGGTTGTCAACCAGGGGAGCAATTTTGCCCCCCAGGCAATATTTGACGATGTCTAGAGACACTTTTAGTCATCAGCTGGGAGAGGGCCATCCTACTGGCATCCAGGGGGTAGAGGCCAGAGATACTTCTACAATACACAAAATTATCTGACCTAAAATGTCAATGGTAACGTTGGAAATCCTGGGGTAGAGGAAGTGGGGGTGTTTACCCAGGGAAAGAAAAAATTTAAAAGAGTCCTAGATCCTATATGCAAATGTTTTTCTCTTCTTCATAGTAGCCTTGTTTATTTCATAGATGTGATGGCCTCTCAAAATTCTTAAATGATACTGAATATATATCTTTAAAAATATTATCTTTTCCTAAAATTATGTATTTCACCAGTATTTGGTTCACCTGTTTTTTCTTTTGTTTTGTTTTATCTTGGCCACACTGCACAGCATGCAGGATCTTGGTTCCCAGACCAGGGATTGAACCCATGCCCCCTGCAGTGGAAGCATGGCGTCCTAACCACTGGACTGCCAGGAAGTTCCCTGATTCACCTGTTTTTGATGTCCCCCATGCTGCTTTTTTTTCAAAAGCTGAGTGATTCTAGGTTGTCTGTTTATATCTATAAACAAGGGTCTACATCAGCAGTCTCAACTCTAGCTACACATAAGATGAGTAGACCCCAGTCTCTAGGGGTGGAGCCTGGGCATCTGCAGTTTTCTTAGATTTCCTAAGTGATTTAGAGACACAATAAGGGTCTAAATGGCCCAGTATCAGGAGTTGGAATGGTTTTCCCTGGTAGAAATGAAGCTCTCTGCCCCTACTATACTTCCTTAGGTGAATATAGATTTTGACTTCAGAATACTTGAGAAGAGTTGCCAAGGAAGAGGAGGTTGAGATTGGGATAAAAGCTGCTGTCATGGAGTAGTCTTCAAGGCAGAAAAAGAAACCCACATCAGTGTCGTGGGTGGGTGCGGCTAACACACCCACATGGGCTCACGGGATGGGTACTGAGGCTCAGGATGGTAAGGGAAGCATAAGAACAATAGAAATATTGGACCAAGAGCCTGATATAGAGAAGATCCAACTTTGTCAATTCACTTTCTCTTCTCAAGGGCCAACCTCTGCTCACTGCACCCACTTTTTAATGGAACCAGCAGTTGAGCTCTGCCTACCTAGCCTGGATTTCCTTGGTTGGATGGGAAGGGTTGGACTTCTCTCTGAAGAAGTGTATTTATAGCCTACATCTACATTTGGAAATCAGCACACACTGTTAGTTGTCCTTGAGGCACATCACCACAGTCTTCCACAGTATTCTCAACAGCAAGCTGGGAAGTCAGCAAGGTCTCAAACGTGGAGAGGGAAATGTGGGTTCTCTACTCTGCATAATGAGTCAGGCAGCCTACGTGTGAAATGGTTATATCAAGGTCCTCTTGATGCCTTCATTTCTTTCTCACATTAACCCAGATCTGTGAGATTTCTGCATGACCACCACTTGTACCTCTAGGTTATAAGGCTCCTCACCTTCTCTGCTTCATCTTCTTCTCTACGGGCAATCGTAGACAAGTGACCATAGTCTTGATTTCTATTGGTGTTAGGTGAGGCTAGCTAACTTTAGAGACCCAACTCAGGCTAGATCAGGAAGGCTCACACTAGGAAGTTGTCACCATGTTCTGTGTTTTTCTTGCATTAACGTTAAGAGAAGCCTTCTCCATTCTCTTAGAAGTGTCAAGGTGCAGCAGGAGAAGAAAGCAGATCAGTGGTACCTAACTCAGGACTGGTCCATGGGAAGGTAGAGCTTGCACATGAGGCAGCAGTAAAGTCAAGGTGAATAGTCTTCTTTAGCTATACTGATACTCCTGTGAGAGACCCTAGGAATCCAAAACAGCAGTGAAGAAACCCACTTCAATGAGAATGGGGGACAAAAAATTACCAGTTTATCCCAGATATATGTACGAATTTTGCTTTTATTGCATTGTGTGGATACCTGACTCCCCTAAAAACCATCTTACCCATGGACTAGACTTCATTCACTACATATTAATTGAGCAGCTACTATGTCCCAGGACATTTCTGAGCACTGAGGATACAACAATGAACAAATCAGAACAATTCCCTGGTCTCATGGAACTTGTATTCTAGAGCTGCATTGTCCAATAAAGTAGCAAGTGACACAAGGGTCATTTAAATTTAAATTAATTATAATCAAGTCAAATTTAAATTTTAGTTTTTCAGTCATACTAACCATATTTTAAGTGTCCAACAGCTACATGTGGCTTGCGCCTACCACACTGTACAGAACATAGAACGTTGCCATCATTGCAGAAAGTTCTATTGGACATCACGATCTAGAGAAGCTTACAACCTAGAGAAATCTCTATCTTTAGTCTCCAACTTTGGTTAAAATGCTGAATGAGCCCATTACATAAACAGTTCTTTTAGAAGCTCAGCACCACAGCCATTATCAGACCTTTGAGTAGTTCTTTGTAGGGATGGGTCACCGAAAAAATAGGTTTTTATGGATATAATGGTTAATCAATTAGGTAGGCACTAATTAAGTGTTTTCAAATACAAACTCATTCAATCCACACAAAAGCCCAATGAGGTAGGTGCTATTATTTTTTTTTTATTTAAAAGATGGGGAAATTAAGACAAGGAGAGATTAAGTAATTTGCCCAAGATTTGAGCTAATATTAGTCAAAGTTTTTTAAATGGTTTTACAAACAACCCTCTAATCTGAATGACATAACACAGTGAAAACTTTATTCCTTTCTGAAGTTACAGACCAACTGTATATTTGGTGAAGACCATTGTGCAGAGATTCAGAGCCCCAGTCTCCTTCTATGTGGTGGCTTGGCCAACTTTTAGGTTCTCTGAACCCTGTTGTGGATTCTGCATCTAAGCAGAAGACAAAGTAAGAGCTTAAAGCAGGGTTTCCTAACCTCAGCTTTATTGATATTTTGGGCTGGATCATTCTTTGTTTGCTAGCTTGTGCGTTGTAAGATGCTTAGTAGTATCCCTGGCCTCTACCACTAGATGCCAGTAGCAGTCTCCAGTTGTGACAGCCAAAATGTCTCCATATTTACCCAAAGTTCCTGGGGTGGAGTGGGGATGCAAAATCACCCACCAGTTGAGAACACTGGCTTAAAGGATCACTCCAGAGGTTTCAGAGAATATGGAAGTGGTCATATTCCTTTCACCTAAATTCTGTTGGCCAGAACTTAGCACATGGCCGTACCTATCTGGGAGAGACGGCTGGAAAATGTTCCCAGGAAGAAGAGGAGGTCTTGGAAGACCAGGTGAGCAATGTGGAATCTGCCTGAAGAATACAGACCCCAGAAAACACACAAAAAACTTCAGAGAAATTTGCAGATATTGGCAAAGCATTCTAGACAGTATTGGAGATAAAACCACACCATTATCACACATTTTTTTCATGGCAAACTTCATCACCCTATATAGGTCTCCCAGAATAAAAAGCTAATGCAATAAAGTAGTAGATGTCATATTCCCTAGGTGAATATATTCATTAGGTAACACCAAAAAGCAATCAACATTTTGCAATGACCCATGAAAAAGTTGAGCACATGCAGGGTGGGAATGAGTCTGGGATGATTGGAATGTTCCATGAAGCTGTCTAGCCCTAATTATATTCCAGAGAGATGAGCATCTGCAATATGTATGGCCGGGAGACAGAAGGAAGACAGAAATGCATTTTTAGAAGATGGAGAAGTGGAGAATCTTTGGATAAATGTCGCAAGTATTGGAGCTTCAGAAACAGGGAGAGGTGGTGGGAGAAAGCTGTCATTCATTTACTACTGACCGTTTCAAATAATATCTTGGCTTAGTGTAAAGACATGTTGCAAAATTGATTAACAAATGACAGTATCTGGAATCCCACCCGAAGCACTAGTATTTTTGTATTGTGAAGCAGGTTAGTTCACACCTACTCTATAGAGGAAAAATGCATACCTTTTGTAAGGATCATCTAAATTGCAGTTGGCTCCTGTTGGTGCATGGAAAACCTTTAAATATCCCTTAATTTTCTCTGCTTTATGACAGCCAAATGAAGTCAAAATGCTTCTTGAGTTTTTTATTACATGGTTTGAGGGAAATTATTTCTCAGCTGCCTAGTTTGTACATTTTTCTCCTTACTATGTAATCAAATTGAAAAGAACTAGAAACTCTCAAGTGTCTACCAACTGGCAACAAACCAGACTCAGAAGCCAAGGCTAGCTCCCCAGCCACATTTAGCTCCAACCTACCCAACCCCTGCCCTAAGGAAAAGATGGCCACATTACATCTCTGTGGTAATAAAAATCAATCAAATCCAGCCTAAGTCACTGGGTTGAAGAAAAATAATGTATCTAATAAATTCATATAAAGGCCTATATCTTATTAAAGTTATTGATAGCCTTGTCTTACTAAAATTAATAATTATATTTTATTCATTTTATCAAATGTTTCTATTTCTTTGTGAAAAAACTATTTGAAGAGTATACCAAATTAAAATTGAAGAGTATACCAAATTAAAAGGAGAGAGAGAAAAAGGATGGGGAAAGAGAAGGAAAAGGGAAAGTACGATATTTTGAGCAGTAGATAAGTCACAGTGAGAGGAGGACTCATTTGCAGTCTTACACAACAGACCTCTTTAGTTGCATTTTCTAGAGCGTGGAAATCAGGTCAGACAGAGTTATAAAATAACACCAGATGATAACCAGAGGCAATGACTAGGTATTTTTAATAAGAAGCAAATTAGGAACCATAGCTAATAAATACACACACATATACATACATTAACTCACCAAATATGTATCATGAAATGCTATAGACAAAACACTGTTAGATTGGCAAGTGAGGGATGGAAAAGGTGAGAAAAACATAATACCTCTCCTCAACAAACTTGAAATGTAGTGGGGATGTCAGATAAGTATACAAGTGAAGGAAATACAAAAGAGAAGAGAAGAGGAGGGGAGGGGAAGGGAGGGAAGAGAAAACAGGTGGGGAAAAAGATACTGAAGGACTGAAATTTCCTGACTGAGTGAAGAAATGTGGTATAGCTGAGATCTGAAGAAGCCGTGTTTTAAGGCAAAATTAAGAATGTCTCCACTCTCTGGGCAAGATCATACTTTGGATTATGATGAAATGGAAATTCAGGGTACTAAGATAGGAAAACCATAAGGTTTTACGTGCTTTTATGACCCATCAAATGCAGTGCCAAGCCATTCCCGGTGATTACTCACAAGGCTTTCTGCCCTCTACATGAAAGCAGGCTTCTTCATTTCTACAAAGGCTCTGGGCCCCTGGCCTTGCCTGGCTTCCTTGGCCACCTGAGGCAGAGGCAAAAGAGGGCGGGCCTTGCGTAGCATGATGCTATCCAATAACTACTCTCCTGTCTAATTTGGAATACCATGAGCAGGTTTCTCTTTCCTCTTTCAGAGATACAAAAAGCAAGCAAGCAGAGTTTATAAGCCAAAAAGACCTTTTAATAGGGAATTTGCCAATATTACACATTCTGTCCTTGGTGCAATATGTAGCCCGACTCTCAGACACCTACAGTGTAATGGTTAAAAGAATGGATTTGGGAGTTAGATAGTCTGTGTATAAATTTCGGTTCTACCACCTATCACTGTGTGATCTTGGACAAGTTTATTAACTTATCGTCAGATTCCTCACCTATAAAGGTGAGGTAATTGTAGTACCTACTTCACAGGGTCATTATGAGAATTAAAAGAAGTAAATAAATAAATTAGGAGTTTGGGATTAAAATATACATACTACTATATATAAATCAGATAACCAATAAGGACCTACTGTATAGCGCAGGGAACTATACTCAATATCTTGTAATAACCTGTAATGGAAGAGAAATTTAAAAAAAAGAATATATGTATATATGTACGTAAGTATATATATATATATATATCTGAATTACTTTGCTGTACACCTGAATCCAACACATTGTAAATCAACTATATTTCAATAAAATTAAAAAAAAATTTTTTTATTAAAATTAAGAAGTAAATAGATGCAAATAATCTATAATGATACCAGGCCCACAATAAGAATTCAATAAATGCTGCTCATTAATAACATTGCTTTAGAAAAATAGCTAAAAATAATAACATGTTAATTCCTAATGCTTCCCATGAGAAGAAAAAATTATGGGTGTCAGGGCATCTCATGTCCCATGGAGGAATCTTCCTGAGTCAATAATGGCCCATAGGCAAACACTGAGTCAATAGTAGCCTATAGACCCAGGAATACAGTCCTGTTTTCTCTAGAAGGCTGGCATCATAACCCCAGATTCTTTCTCTCCAACAAAATATCTTATACATCACCATCAGAGGAAGACAGTGGCCCTAAGCTTGGTTGCTACTATTTCTCTGGCTACTCCCAACATGGTATCCCTGATTTTCATTATCCAAAAGAGTGACAATTTATCCCAGATTTGTGTCATAGAAAGTTGATGAGCATTCTTCCCTTTGCATCTTTATGCAGGTTATTGATAAAATATCAGACAGGATTTGGTCACAGACAGACGTGGATTTCTCTACAAGTGTTATTCAGTCCTTCATGCTCTGCAGAGATGCTATTACTTCCCTTCTATCAAACCTCCCTCTCTCTCTCTCTCTCTCTTTCTCCTCCCTCTTCTATATAATTTGAACCCATTAGTTCATGACATGTTATCTTATTAGTCTGTCCAAGTTTTTTTTTTAATCACCATACCCCAACCTCCCCACAAAAGCATTGCTCTCACATGTTTAATGGATTTGTGTGTGTGTGTGTGTGTGTGTGTATTGGTAAGTGTACTTTTGAAACGTGTATGATTTTTTTCATGTTCACGTATTATTTGAATACATGATTGATATTGTGTTATCTATCCCATCCTATTTCTTTTTTTTTTTTCACTCAGTACCATCTTTTTTAGTTCTATACAGTTTGTTATACCTACGTCCAGTCTGCTGTTTCTAACAACTGTATGATGCTCCGTGGTATTCATCCACCACATTTTGATTATCTACTTTCCTCCAATGGACACCTTGGTTGCCTCCAATTCCCTACCACCACCAAAACAGCTGCAATAAATCCTTATGGACCTGTGTAAGACTCTCTGAGATGTATATCCAAAATCCAAATTGCTGGCTTCTCAAAAAACATATAATAAATCTAAGAGCTGTCACTTTGCTTTCCAGCATGATTGCACCAGCTGGAGTAGTCTTAGTTATCACACTCTATGGTACACATCACAGTCATAAGCCCCGTCCCTCTATGTCATCAAATCATGTTCATGAAATCACATTACCACTTAGTACTAAATGTTCTATTGGTTTGTACCCATTCTTTATGCACTGGGGTACAGAGTAAGTCAGGGCCATAAACTTACTTACTGATCCTCTTCCCTGATGTTTTCTTGTTAGAATAACTGAACAATTTGTTATGGTTTTTCCAACGTCCTACCAGTTAATCACCAAACTTTTACAGCTTTATCTATACTTTTTTTTTCTCATTCTCATTCATATTTCAGGTTAAACCCTTTTGAACAGGTTAGGAATTCTCCAGTCAAACACAGTTTTCCTATTCTCATGGGTTAGACTTCATCCCTTGCCAAGGCTCAGATGTTCTGGCATGAAAAGACATGGTCTAAAACACTTTAAAACCATTTCTATGGCCAATGGTTCACTTCCCCAATGCCTTTTTCTCTTCCAAATGCTTCAATCTGCAGCCTGGACTTCAAAGTCACCAGCAATACATTCCAGATTTCTTTGGCTGTTGTATTATTCATTCCCATAAGATCAGCAAAACAGCCAAATAGTTGGTGAGTTTGAGGAGAGAGTCAATTGCGGCTACTTTTTCAGAAGATTCGATCACTCCTTCCTGAGTCACTTTCTCTATACATTAACTTCTTGATATTGACTTCAATTCCATTTGATCGCTTGGGATAAGTTTTCCTCCTGACTTCTCCCTTGGATTACTTTCTTCATTCTGTAGAAACGTATGATGTTTCCCAATTACAACTGTCCACATAACTCAGGATTTTAAAAACATAATTTGTTTCATAACTTTACATGAATCTTGTGATTCCAAATCGCCATTTGTGATGATGGCAGAAAACTAATTCAGTCACTTTCAGATACTTACTCTTATCCAGTCAAATTCAAAATTATTATCTCACGACCAGTCCAGTTTACACAACTGCTTCTTTCTCTTCTTCTCCAAGCCAGTTTGGGGTTAACTGCCCTGGAGAGAAGAAAGGGGAGTGCCTCACTTTCTCATATCTGTCCTGCACTATCTCTCTGCAGTTTCTCAAGCCTCACATAGTCTGTCTGGTCCCGGACTCAGCACCTGACATTGACTAGCAGGTGAAAATTGGCTGGCTGTGACAGCCATTTTCTTTCCAAGAAGATTTTTGGCTTCACTTGATCCCAGACAGCTATTTCTGTCTCTTCCCCCAGGTAGAAGTCAGAGAGCATCTTCAGGTGTCTCTCTGTCCCATTGGTTGCCCAGGCAGCCTTTTAGAGTTGATAAACAAATAAACGCCACCAACTAACATCAAAGGCTTTCTGAAGCCACTAGGAAATTACAAAGTCCCCCAACTGCCAACCTTGGAGGGAAAGTGGGAGTGGCAAGTTGGGGAACCTTTGCTCCCTTTGAGCCTAGATACCCTGCTTCCACGTGGCCTGCAGTTCTAGGGCTATGCTCAGCAAAATTCATCCAAGGTGTGTTATTCCCTATCTACTGCTCGTTGCAGAGAGACCTGTCCAGTAATCACCCCCGCTGCCACCCGAAACACACACACACACACACACACACACACACAATTACCACCTCCACCACCACCACCACCACCACCACCACCACCAACTCCCCTCTCTGTTTTACATTTTAAAGCACGTTTTCTTCGGCCTTCTGAAGCTTGGCAGCGTCTCCTTCCAGGGCAGGAGATGGAGGAGGAGCAGGTTCTGATTCCAAACAAAAGCAATAAAACCTCATCTCTCTTAAAAGTTTGAAGAAATGTCCAGATTTTTAATAATTTAATCCAAATAATTTGAATTAATTCTTTTTACTGAACTTGTCATTTTCCTATTTGATATAGATTTTAAGTATCTTTGTTTATATTAACATGCACTCCTATGCACTGAAGGAGGCATTTATGGGGTTTTAAAAATTCATTTGTTATGAAGTCCAGTACTTCCCCTTATTAGGAAAATTTGTAAAAGACTTTTAAATGGGCAGAAATTCCTAGGTGTTTCTATTTGTTTTCTCTTACTATTGTAATAAATCACCCCAAACCTAGTGGATTAAAACAACACAAATTTATCATCTTATACTTCTGGAGGTCAGATGTCAGAAATGGGTCTTACTGGGGGGCTTCCCTGTGGCGCAGTGGTTAAGAATCCACCTGCCAATGCAGGGGACACCGGATCGAGCCTACTGAGCCTGCGCTCTAGAGCTCACGAGCCACAACTACTGAAGCCTACGCGCCTAGAGCCCGTGCTCCACAACAAGAGAAGCCACTGCAATGAGAAGCCCACACACCACAACGAAGAGTAGTCCCCGCTCGCTGCCACTAGAGAAAGCCCACGCACAGCAACGAAAACCCAACGCAGCCAAAAATAAATAAATGAACTAAATTTTTTTTTAATTAAAAAAAAAAGAAAAAAGAAATGGGTGTTACTGGGCCAAAATCACGGTGTCAGCAGGGCTGGGGGATCCAGAGGAGAATCTGCCTTTTCCAGCTTCTGGAGGCCAGAGCATTTCTTGGCTTGTAGACTCTTCCTCTCTCTTCAAAGCCAGCAGCCTAGTATCTTCAAATCTCTGACTATGACCTCTTCCTCTCCTCCCTTTTCCACTTTAAAGGACCTTGTAGTTCCATTGGACCCACCTGGATAACCCAGGACAATTTTCTTATATAAAGTCATCTGATTAGCAAACTTAAGTCTCTGTGCAATCTTAATTCCTCCTTTCCACATAACATAACATATTCACAGGTTCCAGGAATTAGGACCTGGGCATCTGGGGCAGGGGGCATTACTCTGCCTACCACAGTGTCCTTTCAATGGAATGCTCATTGTTATCTATCTACTGGACACTCTGGGGTTATCTGATTTTATACGAATATTCTCCTTGTCTTTGACAAGGCTATTTCACAACTCTGTAAACTGGAAAAACTGAGAGCAGTGCAAATAATTCTTCTCTATAGAAATACAAATGATTTATATCTAGTAGATATATAATTTATTTCTTCCCTGTAGAAAAGATAATTCCAAACTATATTTCATTGCCATATAGATATTAAATAGTTCTACATCAATTAGTAGATTAATTTTAGCATTGCTGAGTACCTAGATATGTGTCTGCTCTTCAGAGTTTCCTTTGAATCAGTTTTAACATCTTGCTCATTTCTTATTAAATCTTTGACAGGTATTCATTTTTTATCAGTATGAGAATGATGATTTTATCTATTAAAAGTTAAATTTTAACACCCTTGAAATTACCCAATAGCTGAGAACTGTCTGGAAAATATACCAGAAGCTGATACTCTTTAGAACAGTATTTTCCAATGTGCGCTCAATCTAACACTAACTCTGCTAGTGTTAATAAATGTTCACTGAAAAAAGGGTTTCATTTTAAAGTAATTTGGAGGAAGATTTTTATTTACAGAGCCTCTCACAGGGCTAGTATTCCATGTCAAGCATTTCAGATAATTCTATTCCAGATTATTGGATTTTTGTCACATTATAAGCTAATAACAAACCAGTAGCCAAGACTCTCATAAAATGACAATGTTCATATCAAAATAAAAATTTATTTTCTCAGTTCCTTTGCCTCAATTTACCCAACTTCAAAGTGCTCTTGAGTGTGTTTAACTAAAACCTGCTCGCAATCAGGAGGGTTGTAAGTATTGTAGGTATATCTCAGAAGTGAGGCTATCTCTGATTTTCGTTTGATCTGATTTTTTTAGATATTCAAGAGATTAAGGTTGGAATTAGAGTGCCAAATTATTGATTTTTAATAAATCATCAGTGACTCAAAAACTCTTGTTCATTATCCAAGCTTCCACCTTCCTGCTAACAGGGAGCCTGGAAGCTGATAGGCAGATAACTCCTTGGTGACCATGAATGAGAGAAAGGTGAGGTATGTAGTCTTTCAGATCAAGTAAGATAATAAACACTAACATTATTAGATGTTTACCATTTTCCAGGCCTTGTGCTGAACACTGTGCATAACTTCATTTAATGTCTGAACTTGTAATAGCCTTATCTTACTAAAGAAGAAACCAAACCGCGGAGCCAGTAAGTCACTGGTTCCAAGTCACATGGTATGTGAGTAGCTGAGCTGGGATTGAGGCCCACACATATACAGCATCATGACACAAAGATCCCCAATCCCTTAGCTGATTGGGGCCAGATGTATTTCAGATTCCACAATTTTTAAGATTTTAGAGAAGTAAACAGTTCATTTACTCTATATGGCAACACCCCTAGCTAGTGGGGTTGGGGAGCAGCTCATGATCAAACACATGAATGTATCTATAACACAACATAAATATATTCAGGCTGAGATAAATGGAGGCTATAAGTTACCTTATATCTACTCAGGTCACATTTCGTTGCCAAAGGAATTGTAAAACAGCTTCCATTTTCAGAGATATTTGGATTTTATAGTTGTTCATAAAGGATTTTGGACCTGACTTCTTTTCAAGTGCCCAGCTCTGTTCACTACATTTAGTATCTCTCTCTTTCCTGGATAGTGTTGACAGAACACTGCTGATTCTTACTGTTTTATTTTAAGTTTTGTGAGCCACCAGTCTTCTAATACCAGGTTCCTTTTTCAGTCAGGGTAAAACGCAATTAGCCTGTAAGGGGAGCTCCAGGCCTCCAGTTTCATTCCCCTTCTTCACCACTCCCCACACCCCAGTGCACAAGCATCTGGACGTGTCAAGAGGCCTTTTATTGAGCCACTGTACTAAGGCTGCGGTCTCTTTGCCCCAGTATATTCTTTCTTGGGAGTCCGTCTTGCCTCTGCATACCTGATGCAATAGATGACCAGGAGCGGTTCCTGCCTGTGGCTCACACTGCCCTGAGAGAGCATGGGGTGGGGAGTTTAAATAGATCAGCCTCCCATAGCCCTTAAGGAGATGCAGACTGGCCCTCCCTTTTCCTTGGCAGGCTCTCGTACTGCCTTTCCTTGCTGTCAGTATGGTACACTTGAGAAGTCAGAGGCATTAATCTAAGCCCAGAAGAACATGGGCAAAACAGACCTTCATTAAATGTAGCAGAGAGAGGCCTCCGCATCCTCAGCCTGGTTCACCAGGTCACCCTATTGGAATCTGGGATACAAGTTCACAGAAGCAAGCATATGTGTTCTGGTCTTCTCCTTGATGCATATTTCTCATATGAACTTCAGAGGGAGGCGGCCATAGTAAGACTGTTTAGTTAGGTCCCCGGACAAACACTGTTTCATTATCATTTAGACACAGTTTATAAATATGTTTCTCTAGGGGTGGGCTTTCTTAGTTTCAGTCACTTTCCAGGCCTGCTCCCCTCTGTTACACCTTGAATTTGGGTGTTTTCATACTTTCTCAGGCCCACGTTTATAGGAACGTTCTGGGGTTATTTCTGAAGATAGCTCATTGCATCCATTTATATCTTATATTTCACCAGTTTAGCTTTCAGAGGGTAACTGTGCACCCAGAGTTGGTATTCAAAACCCTGAACAACTGGAATGGCATAGGCACCAACCAATCAGAACAGACAACAGATACAAACAACAGAACGGGCTGTGCTGAGCGGTGCTGGTGGAGCATCAGCCGGGCTCATGTGTGTCCGTATAAGAAACTAGCCTATGATTCTACTCTAGTGTCTACTCCTTGTTTGGCCCACTTGTGAACTGTATCTTCAAGTAACATTGAGGAAGGGCAGTCAGAGAAAATTTCTATGGCAATAAAACCATTCTAATACATGCTGCAGTGGGAAGAAATAAATAACAAGCCAATGACAGTGCTAATTATTCTTTCTACCCACTTATGTGTAGTAAGAAAGGAACTCTTTTCTAGCAGAAGCTGATATCTCTCTGAAAGGCAGGCTGTGGCCTCTAAGAATCCGCTTTTACTTCTAAAAGGACAGGTCCTAAGAGACTGCATCAAGCCTTCAGCTCACAAAGAATTGCTGTTTTCACCATTCAAATATTCAGTCTAGAAAGCTCCCAAAATATATTTCCTAAACCTGCTGACTGTAACTGTTACCGACCCTCCTGAGTTGGTCCCCAACAATGGTCCTCCTGCCCAGTGTCGCTCATGCCAGTAGAACGGGACAGAGTTTGGTTCAGAAGCAAAGGACAGCTTTATTCTTTGATCAGAGAACGGAGAGGCGCGACCTCTCACCCTCGAGCATTTGCCCTCCCCTCTCGGAGGCCGTGGGCGGGGCTGCTTTATCAGGACACCAGCAGCGGGGAGGGGGCTGAGCTCCCGAGGGGCCGCGCTGCACATGCTCCAGACCGCAGGCGGGCAAAGCGCGTCTGCGCACTGCCGCCTCCGCCATCTTGAACTGCAGTGTCGGGCGCAGCCGTTTCGCAAGAGGGACTCTGGTCTGAAGCGCTGGAGGCCAGGGGTCTGCACGTGGCACCCTATGAGCAAGTGAAACTAGACGAAGCACTGAGGAAAGAGAAAAAGGTTAGAACCTATTTTATTATCTAGTTTCTATTTTTATTCCCCAGGATTTGTTAATAGGCTTTGTCAGGGACAGATCTCTCCTCTGTGTTTTGTCCTGTGCCTCCCTCTTGAGGGGCGCTGAGGGGCGAAAGTCCATCTTCTGTAACTGGTTCCTGCTGATTTGGGGTGTCAGTCATCGTAACCTTGGGTAGAAGAGCAGAACTTCTCCCCAGCTGCCTTTAGATATGTTTCGTTGTCACCAGGCCTGAGCCCAACTCTTTGTGTCCCTGAGCACCGCCATTTGGAGTTTTATAGTTACTCATGGCCCAAATATGAGCAAGAGAATAATGGTCATTAAGGGACCCAGGAAAGGTAAAAACCATGTGACACCAGGGAGGGCCTGTTTTACCCAGCTGCAAGTTTGTTCAGTCAAATTAGGCTGAATAGCTGGAAGTCGAAGCCGGTGTCACTGGCCACCATTGCCACAGCGCCTTTTACCTTTTTTATGGTGATAGTGTGATATATGGTTCCCCCCGCCAAGGTCACTAGCACCCCTATGAGTGCAGTGTTTCCTGCAATTACTAGTCCTTTCCTGTTTTAGGTTGGGTGTGACAGATCCAACAATCAGTGAAGTTCCATCCTTCCTGAATATCCCCGGTCACATTTTTGTTGTTTTTCGGAAGAGAAGCTTCAGGTCAGAGGGAGGTTCACACAAGTAGTCGGGGGGGGGTCGATTGTCCCAGGTTGTCTCTCTGGAGGTTGGGGCTAGGGGGACCTCCTTCTCTCCAGTGTGATGTGCTCCCGGAGTGATCCCCTGCAACTTCAGGGCAGAAGGGGTGGTTAGGATAACCAGGTGGGGTCCGTTCCACTTAGGAGTAAGCTGATCTTGTGGGCTGCCTGTTTTCCAGGTTTTTAGCTTCACCCAGGATCCTGGCTGGAAAGGGTGGAGGGCCAAATTGGTGGGTGTGGGCAGCACCTGGTTACCATATTCTGTGAGAGCTTTCATGTTTTCTCCTACCTGGAGGGCATACTGAATTGTTCCACTTCAAGGGTGTTAAGGTGTCCCTTCTCTCAGGCTTGGCAAATGGGTCTACCACATAAATTCAAGTGCACTTAAGTTTAATTTATCCCTTGGGGCTAACTGCAATTGAGAGTAACTTAATCCGATTTTCTTGAGTCTCCTGGCATAGTTTGACTAAGGTTCATTTTAAGGTCTGATTGGATCTCTCTACTTTCCCGGACAATTGGGGTCTCCAGGCTGAGTGCAAGGTGCATTTTAAGCCCAGGGCACTTGTTATCCCTTTTGTCACTTGAGACACGAATACTGGGCCATTATCAGTTTGTAGGGATCCTGGGAGCCCAAACCTGGATATTATCTCTTTTAGTAATACTTTAGCCACTTTGGCTGCCATTTCACTTCTAGTGGGGAACACTTCTACTCACCCTGAAAATGTATCCACTAGCACCAAGAGATACCTGAAGTTGCCCGATGCACTTGGTGTGACAGTGAAATCAGTCTGCCAGTCCTTCCCAGTCTGACGGACCTTATGTGGAGGTCTCTGGGGGGTCTGGTATTGGGGTTGTTCATTGTACAGATGGGGCATGTCTTAACTAACTGATTGATAATGCTTTTCGTGCCAGGAGTTACCATGACCTCAACTGAACAATTATATAGGGGTTCCTTCCTGTGGTGAGTTCCTTGATAAACTTCCCTGATGGCTTGACAAGCTGCAGTTTGGGGAAAGAAGGATTGCCCATATTTATTAACTAGCTATCCAGGGTCTCCTAGATCTCTACTGAAGCCCTATTTCTGGGCTTTGTCTAATTCTTCTTTTGTATAGACTGGGGAGTAATTGGCTGGATCTGGCCTCTTAGGTATGAAGGGTAATTGTTAACTTACTGGTTCTAGGGCCACCCTTTCAGCCCTTACGTTGAATCACTACCACTTTTTTTGGAAACTGCACTGCTTCTAGGGATCTCAATATGTTTAAGCCATTTTTTACCTGCTTATTCTCTGCAGTCAGCATACCTCTTTCTTTCCAAATAGGCTGTGTGCATATAGGATGGCATACACATACTGGGAATCTTCATAAAATTTTAAGATCTTCCCTGGGAGGTCACTGCATATTCTGCTAATCTTTTTCCCTTTCTCATAAAACTGTTCCCATCTGTGAACTATTCCTCATCAGGGTTTCGAAGAGGCTCACTTCCTAGGTTGGGGCAACTGGAATAGATCGTGTCTGTGGTTTCTATACAATCATGCGCCATCCAGGAGCTCCATTTCTGTGGGTAGCAGGGTGGCAGGATTTAGCATGTGACAAGTTCTTATGGTAGCCACCGGGTTGTCTAAAAACATAGCCTGAACTTGAATTCACCTTCCAGGGGACAGCCATTCTGTCCCCTTAGAACTTACTAAAGCCTGAACCTGGTGTGCAGTCCATATAGTGATTGGCTGACCAAAAGTTAACTTTTCAGCCTCTTTTAGTAGGGTTGTAGTAGCTGCTATTGCCCGTAGGCAAGGAGGCCATCCCTTAGTTGTTTGATCTAATTGTTTATAGAAATAAGCAACCACCAGAGTAAGGGGTCCTAGTTTTTGAGCTAATATCCCAAGGATGATTCCCCTTCTTTGATGAATGAAAAGGTTAAAGGGTTTAGCTAAATCTGGGAGGGCCAGGGCAGGGCCCTGAAGTAATTGCTTTTTCAATTCTTTTTTTTTTTCCCTTGGGGCAGTAAAGACCAGATAATTTATCTGGTCCCATTTATAATGAAGAGACAATGGGTTCACACTCAGAAGACTTAATTACAAAGTAACATATCAACAAGGAAAAAATTGTCCATCTGGCTATCTGTCTATTCATAAAATCACTTAATCTTTGTTTTGGTGGAGACCTTAGAAGTCATCTATCCCAACCAGGCACACAAAACATTTTTTGTTCTTTTCAAACATACTTGACAATTTATTTATTCAAACATATCCTGTTTCTACTTGAATGTTTCCAATTAGGGGCAACTCGCTTCTTTTCAAGAAAACCTAGTTCAGCAGCCAGCACATATAGACAGCCAGTAATGTTTGCTGAATGACTACTTGAAGTAATTTACAGCCTTTTAGGATTTTGCAGCTGGAAGGGACCATAGAGTGTGGGAAAATGAGACTTACATTGGTTAATGAGATGTATGTTGTTATTTAGTTATTAGTGACAGGTTGGAATAACAACTCCGGCCTCTCATTTCCGGAGAGACAAGGAGAAGCCAGGAGAAAAAAAGGCTTCCTGGGGTGAATGGGCATCATGTAGAGAAGGGATTCACCTAATTTTGCCTTGTTCCAGAGAGGGCAAAGTCAGGGGTCAGAAAACTGGTAGTTGCTTGTAAGCCAATTTCAGCTGAATTCAGGGAAGAGCTTTTTAATTGTTAGAATTGCTTTTTCAATTCTTGAAAGGTCCCTTCGCATTCTGAATTACATTCAAAAGGATCATCGTCCTTTCCTTTCGACTTTTCATATAGAAGTCTAGCTATTAGACCATAGTTAGAGATCCAGATGGGCAAAACCTGGCCACCCCCAGGAAACCCTTAAGCTGTCTTCTAGTTTTAGGAGGGGCAAGGCTGCAAATGGCTTCTTTCTTCTCCGAGGTAGGCTTCTCTGGCCTTCTGTGAGAATGAAGCCTGGATAGGTCACCCTATTTTGTGATGTTTGAGGCTTTTTCTTGGACATCTCATATCCTTTATCAGCTAAGTTGTTCAGAGTGGTTACAGTGTTTTTGTCAGAGGCTTCCTTAGTAGGGCTGGTGGTCAGAATGTCATCTACATACTGAAGGAGGATTCCCTTCTCCAGATGTATAACTTGTATGTCTTTAGCTAAAGTTTCCTCAAAGATGGCAGGGGAATTTTTGAACACTTGGGGTAAGACTGTCTAGCAGTGTTGTTGTTTTTGTTGTGTGTTTGGTTCCTGCCAAATTTTTCAAAAGCAAAAATTTCTTGTGACTCTGGGGCTAATGGAATACAGAAGAACAGAAGAAGGCATCTTTTAAATCTAATAATACAGAATACCAGGTCCTGGTGGATGGTAGCGTGACCAGCAGGGTGTAAGGATTAGGGACAACTGGATATATATCCCAGGTGGCTTCACCGACTACCCTGAGGTCCTGTATTATGCGGTATTCCCCACCGGGTTTCTTTATGGGGAGAATTAGGGTATTACAGGCTGATTGGCCTGGTCTAATAAAGCTTTGATCAGTTAGGCCCTGTATAACAGGGGCAATGCCCAACAAGTTCTCCTGACAGCCATGTATGTCCAGGTTTTAGTTGGACTATCACGAGACTGGCTTCTACAGTTTGTCCCACACATCCATGGGCCTGGGGAGGTCAACTTGCTCTGTCCAGGGAGGTTTGTCCTCAGCCATTAACATTATCACCTTGTGCCTTTTTTCTGATGCCGATCTCCAATTTGTCTCCCATTAGGTGGATAGTAGTTCTCAATTTATGTAAGATATCTCTTCCTAACAGGGATGCAGGGCATTCAGGAATGTATAGGAAGGAATGGGTGAGAGTATGTTCTTCCAATTTGCGTTCTAATGGCTCTATGAATGCTCATCCTTGGGCCTTCCCTGATACCCCCATAATTTTACCACTCTTGTGACCGGGTTTGCCTGATACGGTGTTCAGAACTGAGTAAGTGGCACCAGTGTCGACTAAGAATTGAACAGACTTTCCCCCTATGTCCAGTGTCAGCCAAGGCTCCTTGGGGGTCAGTTGGAGTGTCAGACTAGGAGACCCCTGGCTCCATCATTGTTCATCTATTTGGACCATCTATCTTTGAGGGTAGTGGCCAGGATCTGCCATTTCCAACCCCCTCCAGGGGTGGCGAAGGCATTCTCCCTTCCAGTGTTCATCTGGTTGACATATGACACAGTGATTGGGTCCTAGTTTCCTTGGCTTGCTATCCCTTGGTGGGGACCAGTGTTGACCCCTGGAAGTCAGCAGGAGGGCAAAGAGTCATGGTGCAGCTGCTCCTGCCTTGTACGGGGGTCAGGAGGATAGCGCTACTGGTGAGACAGTGGGCAAGATTTCCTCGGCTTCTTCTTGCCCACAAGTTCCCATCACCCCTGGGCCGCCTGGCACTGCGGGAAGGCCAGCCAGAGGCAGTGGGCAGGCGGGCATGAGTTTTAGTCTCCAATCCCCAGTGATGGCACAGTATGATTCCCTCAAGGGGGCACAGTCCAGATGACTCTGGGGGCTATGCAGTGTGCTTACCACTCCCGGCTATCAGGTTGTTGGGCAGAGTCACTCTGAATTCAGTGGAAGGTTGCCACGGTTCTACCCTGTCAGAGTGTACCCAAGATCAGAGGCAATCATTCCCATGCAAATCTCCAAAACGTCCACTGTCCTTCAGCTGGAGCCAGAGCGAGTCTGAAGCCTAGTAGGTTGGTATAGGCAGCAGGGCCATGGTCAATCCCATCTGGGCTGCCAAAAATTTGTTACCGAACTCCCTGAATTGGTCCCCAATAAGGGGTCTTCTGCCCTGTGATGCTCATACCAATAGAACAAGATTGTTCAGAAGCAAAAGAAAGCTTTATTCTTTGATCAGAGAATGGAGTGGTTCAAGCCTGTGCTCTAGAGTACACGCTCTCCCTGAAAGGCCCTTGGCGGGGCTGTTTTATAGAGTCCTTATGGGGGTGGAGTTCTTGTGGGTCAGGTACAGCTATGCTGCTCACTTCACTCCAGATAAAAGTGCTGGGTGCAGCATCCCTGCACACGGTCCACCATGCTGAAGTGTCGGCTGCAGCCATTTCACACTAGGAACTCTGGTCTGAAGGGCCAGGTGCAAGGCCTCTGCATGTGACACCCTATAAGCAAGTGAAACAAGACTAAGCACAAAGGAAAAGAAAAAAAGGTTGGACTTTATTACCCAGATTTTATTTTTATTCCCCTGGAATTGTTAATGGGCTTTGCCAGCAACATAACCTTCTGCCCAGCAATGGAGAATACCAGGAGCCAAAAATACACATTTCATCTAAACAGCTTTGAACTTTCTGAAGCGTCAGCTACCAAGCTGCCCTTTGTACATGACCTATAGTGTCTCACTCGGGAGTATTTTCTGCACACATCAGTCAGTGGCACCTTTTTTTTTAAAGTATTTGTTTATTTATTTATTTATAGCTGTGTTGGGTCTTCGTTTCTGTGCGAGGGCTTTCTCTAACTGTGGCAAGCGGGGGCCACTCTTCATCACGGTGCGTGGGCCTCTCACTATCGCGGCCTCTCTTGTTGCAGAGCACAGGCTCCAGACGCGCAGGCTCAGTAGTTGTGGCTCACGGGCCCAGTTGCTCCGTGGCATGCGGGATCTTCCCAGACCAGGGCTCGAACCCGTGTCCCCTGCATTGGCAGGCAGACTCTCAACCACTGCGCCACCAGGGAAGCCCAGTGGCACCTTTTGACAAAGTATGACACTCCACTGTGGATCTATGATACCTCCTAAATAGTAGAAAAAAGAAGAGAACTAAGATATGGGAGTTGTTGCAAGAAAACTCTGTTGTGAGCAGTAGCAAGAAAACAGAATTGGAAGAGAGGCCCCCTGGCCAGGAAGATGCAGCCAGGAGCTCCCACCAGAAGGATTCATCTGGTTCATTACAATATCCAGACATGGGGTTGGCTTCCAAGGCAAAAGCACAAAGCATTAACATTAGAACACATTAATATAGCCTCCCACTCTACAGAGAAGAACACAAATCTTTCAACTTCGTCTCAATTTCCGTTAAGTCCTTTAGAGAAGTTTTCTGATGAATCTGTGTAAAACCCGCTTTATAAAAATTGGTTTAATGGCCTCCTTGATTGGGACATTTCTGTTGCATAAAACATGGGATGACTGCCATTGGACAAAGTGTCCCCTTTATATTTCTCAAGACTAGAGAGAATAGAGTACAAAGTATGAAGAATTTTTTCTCCTCTCCCATTCTCTCTTTCCTTCAAGTGCTTATTTTAGGCTCATAGTTATAGGTTGAAGGACAGCTCTGTACAGAAATTTGAAAATCCTAACTCCCCCAATTCCAGATCTCCTAACCCAGCACTACTGAAAGTATGTTCGCATACCACTGCTGACTTTTTTTATCAGTCCCTGACAAGATTATACAGCAATTGAGAATAGCATTTAGAAATTTTTTCAGCCATTTGTCCCAATAATTTTAATTTTCTTGAAGCTAATCATAAAAAGAGAGGGGCTTATATTTTGAGTATTCATCCATTAAGCAGTGGGAATTTTTAAAAACTGTTTTTTTGTTTTTGTTTTTTTTTACTTCTAGATAGCTTGAGAAGCACTGTCCTGACTTGTAGTCTTTCCAGTTGCCATGCCCTAATCAATAATTATGTGATGATTAATTGTGACCTTCCAATTAGCAATGCCTAGAGTGCAAAATCAGGTACTATGTCCAATAAAAAGAATCCATCACCTAACATCAGTGTAATTTTTGTTTCTGTTTTTTAACCTTGAAAACACATTAGCTTATTTTAATTTTTGCATTCATATGAGATGGGAAAGAAAATATTATCTACATTTTATATGTGATTCTACTGAGCTCAGAAATAGTGTGCCCTGTGTGAAATGACAAGCTGGAGAGGACCAGGAGAGAGTAGAAAGACTATTTACTGTGTTAGTGACTGTGAAGAAATTGCTTAATCTCTCTGAAGTTTACTTTCCTTATCTGAAGCAAGCAGATAATAATACCTTGCAAGTTCAAGACTTGATGAAAAAAAAAATGAGAAAATATGGTAATCACTTAAAAAATTGTGTTATTTGGACTTGTTAAAGATCTCTTCACTAGAACTACAGGTTAAACAATGGTATCTCACAAAAGTAGGACAGTTTTTCCAGGGCCTGGCACAAATCTAATTTTCAATAAATATTAGTGGGATGAATGACTAAATGAACAAGCACAGATTTTTCCTTCTGTACTGAATCCTTTCTAATGCTCATAGAACTTAACCAAGAGGAACATAATCACACCAATTTTGTTCCCTATTACTATATCACTTAGGATTTCAGGGGCTGTGTCCAGGTATACTTAGATTTTTGGATACTCATTTTAGAGATCTTCAAACTCATTCTAATTAAAGAACTCCTTTCTCCAAACTTTTACCCAGAATTCCATTTTTAAAACAAACAATAAATATTCTGGTGACATAAATAAGGTGGTCTGGTTCCTCACTCACTTAGCCTCCCTCAGGCCCCACAATAGCCCCTGAGACACCTTCTTAGACCCCTAGGGCACAGTCTGAAAACCACTGTCTTTCTAATAATGGTGACTGGGTGACCAGAACTGACAAGAATTTAGTAAGTTAGAAAAAATAAAAGGCAAGCGTATAGACTTCTAGGAGCCTAACTATCTCTCCTGAAAATCTCCAAGAATTGATGGCCAAAAATCAATTATTACATTTACCTTTGAAAGTCCAACCTATAGTGAGTTACCCATAACCTTCAATTGTTCCACCCAATTATGCTTGTTATATGCTTTGAGAGAAGTGCAAAATTAACTGTTGGGTACAGTGGTTTTAGTTGTTTGGTTAATTTTGTGATCATCCAGAGTCAGCTTTCCTTGAATTCAAAAACAGGAAAACACAAGAAATCAATGAAGAAGTTACAAACCTCTTGATAATCTTTGGATCTTACAAGGGTCAGGTTGTTGGAAACACTGATCTGATGAATCAGAAGAAGTGTACTTTTGGGGAAGTAGAATGAGATCTCTTCAGCAAAAATATTTGAAAGAACATGCTGCAACCTCAGGTTAGGTTCTGGGCAAGACATCACAGGTCCCAGGAAATTTGCCTTGGCCACAGTGGTTGGTACTGCATCGGGAGCTTGGGCAAATAAAGACTCTGAAAAGGCAGCATCCCAAGGGCCCATCCACAATTCAGAGTGGGTTCATATTCCCCTTGGGTCAGCTGTCAAGATGAGGAGCTTAGCTTTAGCCTTGTTGAATTCATAGAGAAGGTGGGGTATGTAATTCATTCAAGAAAGTGCCAAAAGGTTGAAAGAATCACAGCCTTTTGTTCTGAGTTTCCTGGTTGAGTTCTCTTGTCTATATGGTGAGAGATGCCCCAATGTGCTGCCAATTAGTATGGTTTGAATTAGCAACTACTGCACCAAGGTGCTGTCATTCCATTTGTCCTCCCCCATTGATCCCCTTCTCTCTCTCTCTTTTTTGTAACTGAGAAAACTTTAATATACAAATTGGAAGATTTTAGTCTCACTATAGACAAATTTTTGGGTCCTGGAGAGAATGGAGGAGGTGGGTAGGAGGACACAAAATACTCTAAAGAATCTAGGAGGACATCTCTTTAATGTTTGAGGTAGCAGTTACATTTGACTTCATTTTTCCTCTGCTCCAAATGAATTTTTCCTTCAAATCACGTGGACTTGTACATCTTAGAGCAAAGCTGTACAAAGTGACTTGTGAGATAGAGACAGTTAATAAAGGAGTCCATGATTGCCACATGAATTTCATCGAGAATAATCTCAGTGCAATTTACAAGGTCTGTATCACCTTCTAGCCATGGGTTATAAGTTAAACAACAATACTTTTGCAATAGCAATTTAGAGAGAGATAACCTCAACATTTCACATAAGAACTTTAAAATCACATGTTTGAACATCAACTCTGACGTTAGTAAAGAAACTTGACAAATATGTCCTTAGTTTGAAGCTGTAGGATATTTCATTAAGACTCTGGGAGGGGCTGGAGACTATTTTTTTTCCCATTTTATATGTAAGCAAAATTTAGGCCCAGAAATGTTAATGGCTGTTGTAAATTCTATGACTAGATCCCAAATTTCCACATTACTGACTCTTGAACTAGCCATTAAGTCAAGCCTTTATTCTAGTGGGATTCTTTGCAGAAGTTAAGATTTTTCATAGTCTTTCATAGCACTCAATTTTCTGAGCCCACATACAGAATCAGAAAGCAGGTAAAATTAGACATATTCTAGGACTAAGAAAATTGAACCAATTTTCAGTATGTGGGGATTCCCAAACCAAGTCTATACTGTTCACAGATTTTCTGCTACCCATAATATTTTTGAGGAGAAGAGCTTTTAAATTATTAGCTGTCTTTTTGGATTATTCTTATTTCAACTAGAAGAACTAGAAACTGCATGTGGACTCAATAAAGACCCCAGCTGCTGCTAGCCCTATAATTGAGGGTGTTAGAATTTTTAAATCATTTGATTTTGATAAACTCCCTGGGAAAGATGGCATGGGGTGAGATAGAGAGATGTGTAGGTCACAGGGTCATGATAAAATGTTCATTTCCATATGGACAGCCAGAAGATGGACACTGGGAAGAAGTAGTGAACTGCTTGATGGAATATCTTTTTTTTTTTTTGGTGGAATATCTTTCATGGAAGCAATGTGTCTGTTGGGCAGTTGGTAACCTGAGAGGAAGTGCACTCAGGTGGAGCAGAGAAGAAATCTGTAAAGATCGTGTGAATTTTATTTTCATTCTCCTAGGCCAAGGGAAAGGAGCCAGGAAGGGAAGAAGCAAACTGAAGTTTCCTCAACTAGAGTAAAGCAACTCATGCTGCAAATTATGCTGCAAATTCTTGATTACCATCATATAAAAAGATTTGTGTACTTTTGATGAAAGCCTAGGATGGGCTTGGGGTCAAAGAGGGGTGAAGACTTTGGGATTCTTGTCAACCTTTATGCTCCCCTCCTTGGTCTCTAAAGCCAAGAACTAATACATTTTGCCAAAACTAATTCATCTTGAATAATAATGGGTACAAAACCCCCAAATTATGACTCTCTAGTGGCTTTCCACAGCCATTATTTAAAATAGGATAATTATACCATATAGGCAAACTAACCAGAATTTATACTGTTAGATTTCAGTTTCTAATATGAGCAACATGATCAGAAGTCTTTTCATGAAAGACAATATTCTTCGTATTAAATTGCTTTATAAAGTATTCAGATATCACAATTGTCTGTGTCTAGTTACTTCAGTGGTTTAGGGTCCCAGATTAATTAGTGCAATATCGAAAGTTTGATCTCAGAAGGTCTTTCTAAATTCCATGTCATTGCCAGGGTGAGTGAGAGCTGCTTGGCCCTAAAATATGTATAGTTTTTGCCTCCTTATAGGTCAATAGTCTCATAATCAATACCCATAATTCTAGCTAGAGGTTTTGCTTATGCATTCATTCAACAAATATTTATTGAGCACCAGGCCCAGGCCCAGTACTGAGGATTAGAAGATAAATAAGAAAAAAGGAAACAAACGTTTGAGAACCTAGGCTGTCCCAGGCATTGTGCCAACCAATTTACATGTAAAATGTCTTTTCATTCTAAATCAACCACACAATGTACACATCATGACTTTTGTTCTTAAAAAATAAAACTCATTATTTTGAAAGTTATAAGAGTAATATATGATCATTATAAAGAATATGGAAAATATAGAAAGGTACAAAGAAGAAAATTATTATCATCCGTAATGGCAATCCCTAGAGATAATTATTATTAACTTGGGGAATCTTTTGTGTATGTGAACTAAGACTGTTCTGTGTTTGAAAAATTGTAGTGTGTCTTGAGGAGGTATATTTTCTGGCAGAGGTGCTGAGGGGATTAGAAACTGAAGGCTTAACGCTAACTTTGCTGTTTATATGAGACTTTGTGAGATTCATCCTCCTCCCCACTCTCACCCCACTTCATCCTCAGCTGGACAGTTGCTCATCTTCCTTTAAGTCTAAGGACATATTTCCTCTAGGAGCTCTTCCCTGACACTTCTTCCACACATTCACCCACAAGTTAGCTTCCCATTCTCTGCTCTTGGGGCACCCTGACTTCTTGTATGTAGCACTATTATAATTGTAACAAAACAGTCAACTCCTATTCATCTAATGTACACTTCTCTCTTATTTATTGTTACAGCTTCACTCCCTAGCAAAGTGTCAGGTATATAAAATATTCTTTAGATTAACTGAATGAATGAAAGGTTATGGTATAAAGACCAAAGGTTTTATAGGAATTCTGTCAGCACCAGAGGCTGTGAAAGTGGGCTAGGACCTGTTGCTCTAAACTAGGGTTCATATGTTGATGGGGGCAGAGGAGTGAGGGAAGTGCATGCCAGGATGAGGAGCAACATGACACAGAAGCTTGCTGTGGAACCTTGGGGAAGAGACTAAAGGATATGCCAATGAACCTAATTTACAGAATAGATTAATTTCTGAAATTTCACTTTTTTTGGAAATTGATTCATTTTCCTGTTGATATACACTAAATTCCAAGACATGGATACACGCATACACAGACACACGCACACACACACACAGATGTAAAATTAGCATTTAAAAACTGTATTTAAGAATGCCTAAAGATTTTCAAATACAAGAGTATCTGAAAATAATATTGTAATAGTCTTAATCTCATACAGTCAGTCAAATACTTTACCAAATAGTCAGCAACACAAAGAGCCTAGAAACTTCCTGGAATTAGGAGGTGTGGAAAAGAACAAATTTCTTATTTGAGACACACTTAGGACATTTTTTAAAGGAATTCATTAAAAGGAACACTTTCAAGCAAGTGCTTTCTTGTGATATCTTTTGCTTTTTGGCTTCTTTCCAAACCAGTTGAGAAGTATCAGTTAAGAAGTCTAAAGTCTGCTGCTTAGAATTTTCTTACATTTGCAGTAAGGAGACGTAGTTGCTATATGAGTTCTGCCCTCCCTACTGTCATTTGCCATAGCATTCTCTGCACCTTGTGGATTCAAGGAGTGATGGCAGAGCCGGCAGAGCCTTTGCGATTACCTAGTCCAGCTCCATCATTTTGCAGTTGAGGAAAACAGGGGGATGAAGAGACTTCCTAAGCATTCATGCTAGTTGCTGGCGACTAGAACTCAGGCTTCTGGAGTCCCTGTCCCTCCAGTGTCCTTTGCCTGATCATACAGTCTCCCAGGATTAGCTGTCTTGGTATGTGTTTTGAGAAAGGAGGGTGAGGCAATGTCCAGAATTTGAGACTGACCAACCACTTATGTGACCATGGCCACAATTAGTCCAAAGGGACCCAGACTTCCATGCATTTTAAAGAGCCAAAGGAAGTATAATGTTCTAGCGCAGAAATAAGCAGGCTTGCAGTGCTGCCGGGTATCTGCAGAGGACCTTCGTACAGCTTGATGGACCTCAGATCTGGAATCACTATCACTATCCCGAGATGAAAAAAGAAAGTTACAGGAAAGGGATTTGGAATGACATTAACTGGTTATTTAAATTAAATTTACAGAACTGGATCTTCATCAAATCAACATTTGGAGAGTATATTTTTCACCTTCTTTAGAGGGTACTTTGCGAATATCAGCAATAACAGATAAAAGTAATATTAGACAAAAAGGGAAGACCTCCCCATACATGTACCACTCCCATTAAATTCAGAAAAGAAGAAGAAAAGATATAGAAGCCACACTTTGAAAAGAAACAGTCGGGTCATTTTACCACTTCAATTACATCTTGTGGGATGTTGCGACACAAATGGAACTCTTGTAAAACATGCAAATGACTGAAAGCTCACCACACATGACCTAATGAAGATGAATATATGTGAAACAGCCTAAGTAAAGGTAGCCTGTAAAGAATGGCAGTGCCCTGAACCAGGTTCTCCTGTGCTAGGGGAATGTAGAGAACAGACTTTCATCCTTCTGTGAAGTAAAAATAGAGTTGAGGCTGGGTCATGTGCCTGGCCAACTCACCGCTGGAGCTCAGCACATTTGGGCTCTTGGCTTTACAGAGGAAAGCAAGGAATAATATAATCTTCATAGTCCTCGGGCCACAAAGATCCTCAAACCCATTCTCAATCTATCAGGGTGCTAATCTGTTTTGAACATTCAGTCCTTCTTTCCAGGAAGTTTTTTTTTTTTTTTTAATATATTTATTTATTTTATTTTTGGCTGCATTGGGTCTTTGTTGCTGCGCACGGGCTTTCTCTAGTTGAGGCGAGCAGGGGCTACTCTTCGTTGTGGTGTGCAGGCTTTTCATTGCAGTCGTTTCTCTTGTTGTGGAGCACGCGCTCTAGGCGCGCAGGCTTCAGTAGTTGTGGCACACGGGCTTAGTTGCTCCGTGGCATGTGAAATCTTCCCGGACCAGGGCCTGAACCCATGTCCCCTGCATTGGCAGGCGGATTCTTAACCACTGCGCCACCAGAGAAGTCCCAGAAAGTTTTTCCAGAGTAACCCAGCCTTCCTCCAAACTGCCAACACAGCCTGACTTCTGTGTTCCTTCAGTTGGAATTTTATTGCCATACATCTGGCTGCCTGGTTTGTTTGTTTCCCACTAATTTAACAAAAATCTGACTCTTGATGTGATATTGGCCCGTCATTTTCTTTTTTGTGCAGTATTTTTTTCTGCTTTTGATATTAGGGTGATGGTGGCCTCATAGAATGAGTTTGGAAGTGTTCGTCCTCTGAAACTTTTTGGAATAGTTTCCGAAGGGTAGGTATTAACTCTTCTCTAAATGTTTGACAGAATTTGCCTGTAAAGCCATCTGGTCCTGGACTTTTGTTTGTTGGGAGTTTTTAAATCATAGATTCAATCTCAGTACTTGTGATTGGTCTGTTCATATTTTCTATTTCTTCCTGGCTCAGTCTTCAGAGATTGTATCTTTCTAAGAATTTGTCCATTTCTTCTAGGTTGTCCATTTTATTGGCATGTAGTTGCTTGTAGTAATCTTTCATGATCTTTTGTATTTCTGTGATGTCAGTTGTAACTTCTTTTTCATTTCTAATTTTATTGATTTGAGCCCTCTCCCTTTTTCCCATAGCTGCCCCCTGCCTCCCCAGGAGGCTCTCCAAGACCAGCAGGTAGGTCTGGCCCAGGTTCCTATGGAGTCACTGCTTTTGCCCTGGGACCCAGTGCATGTGGAACCTTGTGTGCATCCTCCAAGAGTGGAGTCTCTGTTTCCCCTAGTCCTGTGGAGCTCCTACAATCAAGCCCCACTGGCCTTCAAAGCCAAATGCTCTGGGGGCTCCTCCTCCCAATGCCAGACCCCTAGGCTGGGGAGACTGTCGTGGGGCTTAGAGCTCTCACTCCTGCGGGAGAACCTCTGCGATATAATTATTCTCCAGTTTGTGGGTTGCCCACCTGGGTGGTAGGGGGTTTGATTATATCACAAGTACACCCCTCCTACCATCTGGTTGTTTCTTCTTTATGTCTTTGGATGTAGAATATCTTTTTTTGGTAGATTCCAGTCTTTTTTTTAAATCAGTGGTTGTTCAGCAGTTAGTTGTGATTTTGGTGTTCTCTGGCGTGTATATCTGTCGGTGGTCTGCAGCACTTTGCTCTGTGGTGTTCATAAAGTGGCTATGTATATGATATATATAAAGAAAGCTGGCTTCTACAGTGCAGAGGGTTATTGTACTCTCTCTAAGCTCTCCTAAAACTATGGCTGCAATACAGACCCTGAGGTAGTGAGGGCTGTGGGGAGCAAAGAGTGAGAGAAGAAGATTATGGTTTAAAAGTTCCTAAGAAACTAATTTACATGATCCGTATTTACTCTCTCACATGATTATAACCCATATAAAATGAGACCTAGTTATTATTCTTGTTGTGAAACCAGGTGCAGCCAAGACATTTAAACCACATCACCCTGCCTCAGAAAGCTTTCAAGAATTTACTAGATCTTTGTTGTAATTTTCTTAAAACTTTCTGAAAATACTCTTTAGACAGCTTTTCTTCTCCCCAAGTTTCATATGACCAAGGGCACCTTTCCTCAAATTTTCATGAATAAACTCCTCCATCTAGTTATGTGCTGATAGATTAAAGAACAGGTTAAAGCTACAAAGAGGATCCATATACATTACCTCACTGTTTAGCTTGATGAACATTTATTGATCACTTGCTATGTACCGGTAACTGTTCTAAGGGCTGTGGGTACAAAAATAAATACAACACAATCCCTGCCTATTGAAATGAAAATAGCAGATTAGGCAACATAATTGTCTCTGAGTGTAGATTCTTTCTGCACTCAGAGATTAAGGGAGGCTGTATAGCTGGTAGTGATGACATCTGAACTAAACCCAGGACTATCTAAATTTTGGATCATAACTCTCTAGTTTTCTATCCAAGCGTTTGTTTTTCACAGATTGAAAAAAATGTGAGCTATTTGGAAAACAAAAACAAAACAGTATGACAACAACAAAATCCTTTGAGTTATACCCAATTAGAATTCTTAAACTGGCTTAAAAATAATAGTTACAGCCAACTGGAATTTGACATCTCTTTCTATATGGCATTTTACTCAGTTGAGCCTTTATTCAATAGAACTTTCTGAAAAGATGAAAGTGTCCTGTGCTGTTCAATACAGTAATCACTAGCCACAGATAACCAGTGAGCCCTTAAAATATGGTTAATGCAACTGAAGAATTGAATTATTTTATTTATCTTATTTTATTTATTTATTTTTGGCTGTGTTGGGTCTTCGTTTCTGTGCAAGAGCTTTCTCTAGTTGTGGCAAGTGGGGGCCACTCTTCATCGCGGTGCGCAGGCCTCTCATTATCGCAGTCTCTCTTGTTGCGGAGCACAGGCTCCAGACGCGCAGGCTCAGTAATTGTGGCTCACGGGCCTAGTTGTTCCGCGGCGTGTGGGATCTTCCCAGACCAGGGCTCGAACCCGTGTCCCCTGCATTAGCAGGCAGATTCTCAACCACTGCGCCATGAGGGAAGCCCTTATCTTATTTTAATGAATTTAAATTTAAATAGCTACCTGAGGCTCTATCATGTGCAGATCATGGCAACATTGGGATGACATGGGAATTGTACATCTTTTACTAGAGGAGACTATTTCCCTTAACAGATAGAAAAGATATTTAAGCTGCTTTAATATTTTGGGGCTTGGAGGTAAAAGGGCAGTAGAAAGAGAAACAGACAAAGATGCTGACAGGCAGAAGCACAAAAGGATGCAGCCTTTCACAAAACAAAATAAATTAATGAAAATGGTCATGGCCATCCCACATGCTCATCACTGGTAGGAAAATGATCCTCTCTCCACAGAAAGAGACAATTACACTTACACCAGTGGGGAAAATAAGCTTGTGCTTACAGAAATCTGTTTCTAAATGAAACAGCTTGGCTATTTTTATGTATTCAAGCCTAGACATATTACTGAATATTAGTAAACTCTGTGGTCTAAAATTAACTGGTTGAATGTGGGAGGGAGAGAATTTTCTCTTTTTCTCCTCTTAATAAGAGACAAGCAAAAATGAAACCTTAACTCTTTGGCTTTTGCATACCAAGTAAAGATTTCAGCCCTTAAAGATTCAGGTGTCTGCTCAACAGGTGGCAAAATGTTCTTTTTCTATCATTAATTCCCATAATTGTCTCACTTGCACATGGTAGTATCTATGGATTTTTCTAATAAAAATACAATGTATTCATTTTGCATTTCCATAGTATAAAATATCCAAGCTGCTCAGTGTGATAAAGTTCTACCATTAGCTGTGCTCCTACAGTGAGGCTGCCTAGGAGATTTGGTGAGCAGGGTCCAGATAACTTAATAAAAAAGAGAAACTTATAATGGAATCACTGACACTAGTTTTAATTCCAATAGCCCGCATAGATACCATCAAGCAGAGGGCTTATAGAGGCCAAGACTCACGAAATTCTCACGATGCCATAATTTTCTCCCTTAATTATAAGGAATTACTCTAGAGATACAAGACACAATATATAGTAATACAAAGGTAGCAGGATATGAATTTTTAATATGGAAATTATTCCATGTTTTAGTATGGGAATGTCTCTACCTGTTTTCTGTTTTTCTTTGCTTCTGTGCATTGGAAGGAGTGATTCAACCCATTCTAGGATGGAGGGAACTTTCTCTGCCCTCCTTTTATTTCCATCACTCTCCACCCCTAGGAAGAAAAGCAAACATTTCTCCTTCCCCCCAGGAAGTGTCTAATGACTAAGCCTTCCTACGCTGGAAAGAGAAACTAGTGTTTAGTTGCTAGTAATTTGAGCTCTGGATTTCATAGCTATTGAAGATTATTGCGTGAAAGAAAAGTAAATAGTATAGGACTTTGAGCTTGATAAAGGGTCTAGGGCTGAAGCTCTGGAAAGTACTAAAATTTGGGGGCAGAAGGAAAGAGAAAAGGGAGTCACTGGATGGGGAGAATTGTCTGGGAAAAGGATGGGCTGGAAAGGGTGGAGAAAAGGGGCACTGACCTTAAAATACAGGATGAGTAATTGGAAAAAAGTACTGAATATGAGAGGTATCATAGTCCTGTCCACCTACCACCCAGTATTCACATAAATGAGAATCATCCCAAAATCGATATCTAGGACCTCAGGGGGAATTTTTCTCCATCTGTACCAACTCCTCACTAAATTGACTTCTCTGTGGAAACAACACCATCCTTGCCACAGAACTTTCTTTGTTATTTGAAGTGACAATGTATGGACTATCTTGCCACTATATCTATCCCAGGACATCTTAAGCCCAAGGGACTCCCTGGATTCTTCTATGAGTCATGGGATGGAACTTCTCTAACTTTACTTGGGAGGGCTGAATTGTACAAACTTACATCTCAAGCTGAGACATTAATTTTTAAGTGGAAAGCTCTGTGATGTAAGGATAGTGATTCACTGATTGCCCCTCTAGTATCCATTCCCTCTCCCATCTTCTCCAAAAAGATTCCAAATATTTATTAGGTGTCCACTATCCCTTTTCTTTTCAGTCTGTATTACTTAGGGGAAGCTGACCCTATCTCCAGTTCAGGGATGCGTTCTTATTGATTGACATGGAAAGGACTTTTATTTCATGATTGGAAGAGATGCTATCACTCTCTCCTGCTGGACATGAATAAAGAAGCATATCACCTTGATTCCTAATGACAGCCATTTTATAAACAGGAGAAACCAATCTTAGGTTGATGCAATAGCTTTGACACAGAGAGAGATGGAAAATATTTTCATGTTTGAAGACATTCTTGAACCATTAAATCAGCCATTCCTGAAACACATCTTACCTATGGATTTATTCATTTCCTTATCACTTAAATCAATTTACTTGGAGTTGTCTATTATTTGCAGCTGAAAACTGGCTTAAAACCTTATTAGAAGAATTCAGGAAGTTGATGAGGAAGCTTACTTCTTTATTAAAATAAAACCCAGAATGTTCAGTGATTAGACAGAAAGGAAAATCATTTAGTGTAAAAGAGATGGGTAGCTAACTGATACATTCCCAAGGATCTCACTCGTCTGCATGGAGTTCTCTGAAGTGAGACACTGTAGCCACCACCACACTTTGCCCTAGAGATATGTAAATTCCCTCTTAAGGCCAGATGTAGACACAGTCAAGCTGAAACTTTAAAGAAGACTTTGTTATATGCCAAGGGAGAACAATAGGGACATGAGCAAAGAATATACCAATAAATAAAGTTTGTCTGACTTTTAAAGTATATAACCACACCATAGCTAGATGGTGCCTGGGTTTGCAGACCTTATCCTGTTTCTTGTCCTAATATCTGAGCTGATCCAGATTCACATATGATCCCGCTCAAGTTTCTAACTTCTTCCCTATTGTCCTCAACGTGGATGGCACCACTGTAGATTCTGCCCACCTGGAGTTCCTTCTTAGGCTTTTGATAAACTTCAGCATAAGAGTTCTATTCAAGTTCTATTCAGGAAAGCCCATCTCTGGATGTGTTTCTCAAATTCTGACCCAAGAACCCTCCACATTAGAATCAACAAGGATGACTACATAAAACGCAGATTCCTGGACCTTGCTCTAAGGGATTATGATACAGTAAGTGTGTGGCACCCAGGAATCTGCATTTAAACCAATTTCCCAAGTGATTGTGATCAAGATAAAAATGGAAAACACTTCTCTAGGAATACCTTTAACTTTTCCAAAATTAGCAGTAGGGATAGCCTATCAATTATACCATCATGAAACAAACATCATATAAATGCAATTCCTCACAAATGCATATTTAGTGGTTATTTTGAACTTTCAAATCTAGCTTTTAACTACAATTCTAGAAGCCATTTTCCATATCCCTTTTTTCCTTAACCAATCCAAACATAAACTTTTACCCAGAAGGATAGGTACAATACTACAGAATATTTGTTTTATTCCTGCCTTTAAAGAATTCTAGTTGAAGTTCAGATATACATTTCCTTATAAAAAGAGAATGTCACAAGAAGAAACAAATGAAAACATACACTGTCAGTGAAAAATAATTTTATTTTTTCAATAAACTCTAAAAATTGCTAAACACATGCAGAATCAGGATGCTAACACATTCGAACTCAAAGATGACTAAAAATAAAAAGGAAGAGTATTTCAAGAAGTAACCCATCCACATGCCAAGTCACTCCTACCCATAACAGAATAAGAAAGTCCCTCCTTTTCCAAAATATCTTCCCCACCCATTTAGTCACCCATTCAGCCACCCACTGCCTTCCATTTCTACATCACATTTCTTTAATTTATTTAGTTTAGGGCTGCTGTAACTTCAAGTCATTATGTGGAAAGAGTAGCATATAAACCAATTGTAAACTCTTTTACTAGAATGTATGTAGCAATTACTTAGAATAACTGATGTAATGACACCCAGGTCAGGTAAGTTTCAGTGGGTAGGAGGTTGTCTTATGTTGGATTCTATTTATTTGAGGTCATATCAAATGAGTCACAGGTAGGGCAATGAGGAAGTGAAACAGGGAAGAGAAAAAAGCAAGAGAGGGTGTGATAATGAGCAACTTACTACTGTGGCAACTGGGGCTTATCCCATAGGAGACCTCAGAGTTTTCTCAACCAAGGCGTAAGGAGCTGGGGTATTTTTTCACCAACTCCATTGTTTGAGGGGTGCTCCAGGGCATTATCTCCCCCAAGCACTTCCAGTGTTCCACTTGTATGGATTGAGTGACTTGAGTCTCGGGCTTGAAAGAGAAATCCATCAGTATGTAAGAAACTGATGAGTGCTTAGGGGACATGGGTTGGGTTCCAACAGTGTCTGCTGCAGTCTACCCTTTGCACCACTTAGATCCCCTTGGGCCCTGTGTTAAATTGACTCAGTCCCATCATTGATTCCTCAAGGAGGTGATTCATTAAAACTTAAAGAGAGAAAAGAAAAAAAGACATTAGTAAGGTTGATGGGGCAAGATACAGTCTCCATTGGTGCAGTTGGTCCCAAATTCATAATTGGTAATCATCATCTCCATCCTCTACTACGTGTTAAACAGTTTGGCTTGTCTTGGTTGCTTGGTGCGATAACCTAGACCTTCATCCCTGAGGGGTCTAAGCCCTTGATTACCGTGCTCTTGTTAGACTGAGACTGCTTAAAATGCCTGTTTATGATTATTACCATATATGAAATCAATAAAGAGTGACCCAGTGGATTTCCTGGGTTCCAGATATTTTCTTCCCTGTTGGTATTAAATATTAGCAATCCTATCTCCTATCTCCTGATGGTAATCAGGGCCAGTTACCCCTCCCACTATAGAACTCTTCTTTGTCTGTTAGTCAGCATGAGAAGTCCAAAATGACTATGGGGGTCATAACATTAGGATAGGGAGTCTCAAAGAGAGGACTGAAGAGTCCTGGAAGTTCCCAGGACTATTTCAGGGGGCTCATAAAGTTGACTATTTCCAACTACATATCTGTAAGAGACCAGATTTTCTTCATACACTTCAACCAAAATATCATCTCACAATAGATTGAATGCTGAAGCAGATGTGAGACTCCACCTATCTTCTATTACGTCAGAGACTTGCAATGATGTAAAACAATGCCATTTTCCCCTTAAATTTTTTTCTTTGGGAAATATTTGTTCTTCATTAAAATGTGTCATTTACTTTAACATGTAATGGGTTTGCAATTGTTATTTTTTAGTAAATTAATAAATAAATACTATTAAAATTCTTTAGTTTAATGGTCAGAGAACCTAAATAGACATTTTTCCAAAGAAGACATACAGATGACCAACAGACACATGAAAAGATGCTCAACATCGCTAAGTATCAAGGAAATGCAAATCAAAACTCTGATGAGATATTACATCATACCTGTTAGACAACACATAGCAAGTGTTGGTGAGGATATGGGGAAAAGGGAACCTTAGGTACTGTTGGTGGGAATGTAAATTGGCCCTGCAAAGGAGATCATCTTGCTGGTCAACAGCAGCACCACAGTTACCTAGCAAAGTGCTCTAGCAACTGTGGACAAGGAATGTTGCCTGCCATTACAGTAAACAAAGAATGTTGTCTGCCATCCCAGTTCTACAAGGATCAAGCCATTAGCCACTGCAGCTGCCATTGACAGTGCACCTTGAGGAGAATTCAGGATGGAGAAAAACAGGAAGCATGCCGTACCCAAAGCATGCTTTGGGTACTGGCCCTAGATAGTTAATATGCATATCTAAGGAATAATTTCAATGAGCCCAGACTCTTGCATCGTCTTATACATAGAAAGCACTAAAATCATTAACTTGAGGTGTTTGTTCTTTGTGATTAGCAGTAATCTTTTGATGTTCGACTGCATGTTTTGTTTTTTTTATCCAGCCCCAAACTCCTATATATCCTGGTTCCTCCCTTACTTCTTCAGAGCAGTTTCTCAGAGCTCTCTGAGAGGCTGTCTCCCGGGCTATAGTCCTCAGTAAGATTCCTGAATAAAACTTAACTTGCAAGGGGGCTCAAGATGGCAGAGTAGGAGTACTGAAGCTCATCACCCTCAAAAGCACATCAAAAATATATCTACATGTGGAACAGTTCTCATGGAAAACTAACTGGAAACTGGCACAAGAAATCCTATATAGCCAAAGCTGCAAGAATGATCTCCACGTAACCGGGTAGGACAGGAAAAAAAAAGAAAAAAGACGTTGGGTTGGGAGCTGTGACCCTGTGAGGGATCAGTAAGAAAGAGGAGGTCCACATGGGGGCACCCTCACCCTGGGAAATGAGCAGGTTGACCCACAATCTGGGCACCCCAGTTCTGGGGTCCTGAGTGAATGAGACAAGCCCCCTTGCCTGCTGTGGAATCTGCAGAGACAGATAGAAGGGCTGGAGAAGCCTAGACTCTACTCATGAGGAGTGCACACATGCTGGCTTGCCAACAATCAGGGTGGAGAGAGCTTTGCACTGGCAACTTCTGCCTTGCCACACGTCCCAATCTGAAGGGGCAAACACCCTGGCCTCACTCGCTCACTCCACACCACAACCTGGCATGAGATCTGGGCAAAGATTTGGTCTAGCTATGCAAAGACAGACCAGAGCACCTGGAGTGTGGTCTGGGCAGAACCACAGAGGCCATTGTCAGTGCATGCATGGCACAGTGGGTCTAAAGAATATGCAGTAGCTAGGTGCTGGCTGAATCTCTGGCAGATAATCCATGGAAGAGGACTCAATATAGCTACACAGAGACAGCCCGGAGGGCCTGTGGTGTGAACCAGGTGGAGCTGTGAAGCCCATTGTTAGATCCCCCACAGGGCAGCACCACAGGAGGGTGCAGCAGCTAAGTGCTGAATCTCAGGCAGACAGGCCCTGGGCAGGAGTACACACCAGTTTGTTTCCCAGCAAGAAGACCCTGGCCCTGCCCACTGCATACTGCAGCTTAACACTGGATCTGGAGCAGACAGGTCCTGGGAGAGGTCTGACACAGAGGCAACCCAGATATCAGGCAGCAGCACAGCTACCTCAATTCCTGCAGCCTCAATGCCCTGACCCACAACCCCAGCCTACTCCACACCACAGACTTGCACTAGATCTGGGACAAACACAACAGAGAAAAGGACATGACCTTGGGCTGCTTCTGAGGAGAACCGCAGGTGCCTGCACAGGCAGTGCATAGATCCTCTGTGACCCCCATGTGCCTCACTTGCTTCAGCAATCACCTCCTTTGGGGCAGGGCTTTCAATCAAGGGCAATGGAACGTGATTAAACATTACTCTCAGGCTTCTACTCCAACAACTGGGGAGCAGACCCCACCCCTGACAGTGCAGCTACAGCCACAAAGCAGAGAGTAAGCCCACCTCACATCCTGCACAGGTTTTAAATGCTCCAACAAAACCCACACCCCCTAGCAAGGGGATAACTGCCAGCACACTCTGCTCGACATCCATGATGAAACCAACTCTCACACCAAAAATACTGGACACACACAGTCTACACAGGGATGCTCCCACATAAAATACCCCTTCAAGACCACAGTAGTTAATTGTTTCTTCTAAATTCATAGAGACAGAGAAAGCGAAGCAAACTGAAAAGGCAGAGGAACTATTCCCAATTAAAAGAACAAGCGAAATCCCCTAAAAGAACAATTATTGAAATAGACCTCTCGAGTCTACTAGACCCTGAGTTCAAAAAGGTAATAAAAATGCTAAAGGAATTAAGAAAAATTATCGATAGAAATGGAGATCACAGTAACAAGGAACTAAAAACTATAAAAAAAGAACCAATCAAAGCTAGACAATTCAATTGCTGAGATAAAAACCAAACTAGAAGCAATGAATAACAGACTAAATGACACAGAAAAATGAATAAGTGATCTGGAAGATAGAATAATGGAAATCAATCCAAAGAGCAGACAGAAAGAAAAAAAATGAAAACAACATATGAGATCTATGGGATAATATAAAGCATGCCCAACTATGCATAATAGGGATTCCAGAGGAGAAGAGAGAGAGAGAGGGGAATCAAAAATGTATTTGAAGAAATTATGTCTGGGGACTTCCCTGGTGGCACAGTGGTTAAGAATCTGCCTGACAATGCAGGGGACACAGGTTCGAGCCCTGGCCCTGGAAGATCCCACATGCTACGGAGCAACTAAGCCCATGCACCACAACTACTGAGCCTGCATGCCACAACTACTGAAGTCCTCACACCTACAGCCCGTGCTCCACAGCAAGAGAAGCCACCGCAAAGAGAAGTCTGCGCACCACAACAAAGAGTAGCCCCCGCTCACAGCAACTAGAGAAAGCCCACATGCAGCAACAAGGACCCAATGCAGCCATAAATAGATAGATAGATGATAGATAGATAGATAGATAGATAGATAGATAGATAGAAATTATGGCTGAAAACTTCCCAAACCTAAAGAAGGAAACAGATATCAGGTACAGGAAGCACAGAGGGTCCCAAACAAGATAAGTACAAGCAGACCCACACCAAGATTTATCATAATTAAGATGGCAAAAGTTAATGATAAAGAGGGGATTCTAAAGGCAGCAAGAGAAAAACAGAGTCAGTTACAAGGGAACCAAAATAAGGCTATCAGCTGATTTCTCTGCAGAAACTTTGCAGGCCAGAAGGGAGTAGCATGATATATTTAAAGTCCTGAAAGTGAAAAACCTGTTACATAGAATACTCTACCCAGCAAGATTGTATCATTTATAATAGAAGGAGAGATGAAGAGTTTCTCAGATAAGCAAAAACTAAAATAATTCAGCATACTAAACCTACCCTATAAGAAATATAGGATCTTCTCTAAATAGAAAAAAAGCAAGAATCTATAGGAAAGGGAAAATCACAATAGGAAAGGCAAACATACAGTAAGGATTGAAGATGACCGAAATAAGCCAGTACTTAGATTAAAAAACAAAAAAATTTAAAGCAATCATAAATACAATTAACAGTAAAAGGATAAGCATGAAGATGTAAAGTAGGACATCAAAATCACAAAATGTGGGGGAGAGGAGTATAAAAATATAGATCCTTTAGAATGTGTTTGAACTTGAATGACTATCAGTTTAAAGCAAGGAGATATAGTTATGAGTCAACATACATGAACTGCCAGGTAACCACAAATCAAAAACATACATCAGAGTCACAAAAACCAAAACCAAAAAGAAAGGAACTGAAGCATACTGCAAAAGAAAATCATCAAACCACAAAAGGAAAAACAAAAAGAAGCAGAAAAGAACAAGGAAGAACTACAAAAACAACTGGAAAACAAGGATCAAAATGAAAATAAGTACCTACCTATTGAAAATTATTTTAAACGTCAATGGACTAAATGCTCCATTCAAAAGACAGAGAATGGCAGATTGGATTTAAAAAAGCAAGAACCTGCAACATGCTGCCTACAAGAGACTCACTTCAAGGTGAAAGACACACACAAACTGAAAGTGAAGGGATGGGAAAAGATATTTCATGCAAAAGGCAATGTAAAGAAAGTGGGGGGAGCAATACTCATAACAGACAAAATAGACTTTAAAACAAAGGCCATAAAGAAAAACGAAGAAGGCATTATATAGTGACAAAGGGATCAATAGAAGAGGAGGATATTACACTTATTAACATATATGCATGCAATATAGAAGCACCTAAATATATAAAACAAATACTAACAGACATAAGGGGAGAAATTGACAATTATACAATAATAGTAGGATACCTTAACACCCCACTGACATCAATGGACAGATCATCCAGGCAGAAAATCAGTAAAGCAACAGAATTCCTAAATAACACAATAGACCAGTTGGATTTAATTGATATCTACAGGACACTACATAAAAAAAAAAAGAAAAAACAAAACAAAACACACATTCTTTTCAATTACTCATGGAACAATTACTCATGGAACATTCTCTAGGTTAGACTACATACTAGGTTACAAAACAAGCCTCAATAAATTTAAGAGGATAGAAATTATTTCAGGCATCTTTTCTGACCAGAAGAGTATGAAAATAGAAATCAACCACAGAAAGAAAAACAGGAATGGAACAAACACGTGGAGACTAAACAACATGCTACTTAAAAAAACAATAGGTCAATGATGAAATCAAAGAAGAAATCAGAAAATACCTTGAGACAAATGAAAATGAAAACACACCTTACAAAACCTATGGGATGCAGCAAAACCAGTTCTAAGAAGGAAGTTCATAGCAATACAGGCCTTCCTCAAGAAACAAGAAAAAGCTCAATAAACAACCAAACCTACCACCTAAAAGAATTTTAAAAAGAAGAACAAACAAAGCCCAAAATCAGCAGAAGAAAGGAAATAACAGACATCAGAGAGGAAATAATAAAATAGCAAAACACAATGGAAAACATCAACAAAACCAAGAGCTGGTTCTTTAAAAGATAAACAAAATCAACAAACTTTTAGCCAGGCTTACCAAGAAGAAAAGAGAGAGGACTCAAATAAACAAAGTAAGAAATAAAAGAGGAGAAATAACAACCAGTACCACAGAAATACAAACAAATCATAAGAGAATACTATGAACAGTTATATGCTAACAAATTGAACAACCTAGACAGAATGGACAAGTTTTAGAAACTATGGCCTTCCAAGACTGAGAAACAGATATACCCATGCACTGATGGTCAATTAATCTATGACAAAGGAGGCAAGAACATACAATGGAGAAAAGATAGTCTCTTCAACAATTGGTGTTGGGAATGCTGGACAGCTACATGTAAATCAGTGAAATTAGAACACTCCCTCACACTATATACAAAAATAAACTCAAAATGGTTTAAAGACCTAAACATAAGACATGACACTATAAAACTCCTAGAAGAAAACATAGGCAAAACATTCTCTGACATAAATAATAGCAATATTTTCTTACGTCAGTCTCCCAAGGCAAAAGAAATAAAAGCAAAAATAAACAAATGGGACATAAAGTTACAAGCTTTTGCACAGCAAAGGTAACCATCAACAAAACAAAAAGACAGCCTATAGAATGGGAAAAAATATTTGCAAATGATGCAACTGACAAGGGGTTAATATCCAAAATATACAAACAGCTCATGCAGCTCAATTTCAAAATAACAACCCAGTCCAAAAGTGGAGAGAAGCTCTAAATAGACATTTTTTCCAAAGACAGACAGATGGCCAATAGGTACATGAAAAGATACTCAACATTACTAATTGTTAGAGAAATGCAAATGAAAACTACAATGAGATATTCCCTCATGCGGGTCAGAATGGCTATCATTAAAAATTCTACAAATAATAAATGCTGGAGAGGGTGTGGAGAAAAGGGAGCCCTCCTACTCTATTGGTGGGAATGTAAATTGGTGCAGCCACTATGGAAAAGAGTATGAAGTTTCCTTAAAAAACTAAAAATAGAGCTACCATATGATACAGCAATCCCATGCCTGGGTATATATCCAGAAAAAGTGAAAATTCCTATTTGAAAAGATACATGTACCATAATGTTTATAGCAGCACTATTTACAATAGCCTAGACATGGAAGCAACCTAAGGGCCTATCAACAGACGATTGGCTTAAGAAGACATGGTACATACACACAATGGAACATTACTCAACCCTAAAAAAGAATGAAATATTGCCACTTGCGGCAACATGGATGAACCTAGATAATATACTTAGTGAAGTAAGTCAGGCAAAGACAAATACTATATTATATCACTGATTTGTGGAATCTAAAAAATAATACAAGTGAATCTATATACAAAACAGAAATAGACTCACAGACATAGAAAACAAACTTATGGTTACTTATGGAGGGAGGGAGGGACAACTTAGGAGTATGGGATTAATGGGTACAAATTACTATAGTAAAATAGATAAGCAAGAAGAATTTACTGTATAGCTCAGGGAACTATATTCAGTATCTTATAATAACCTATAATGGACTATAGTCTGAAAAAATATTGGACTCCCCTGGCAGTTAAGACTCCTCGCTTCCACTACAGGAGGAGCGGGTTCAATCCCTGGTCGGGGAACTAAGATCCCGCATGCCTTGTGGCATGGCCAAAAAATTAAAAAAAAAAAAAACCAAAAAGACATATATATATATATATATATATATATATATATATAATTGAATCACTTTGCTGTACACCAGAAACTAACACAATATTGTAAATCAACTATACTTCAATAAAAAAAATTAACTTGCAACTGTTACATTGTGCATTTTTGTTCAGTCAACACAACAAGGGACTTTTGCTTTTGTGTGGGTAGCTGGACTTCAGCTCTTGGTTGGTTAAGCCAGCTCTCCAGAGAACCAACTTGTAGAAAGGTACACCTCAACAAAATTAGAACTTTATTCCTTTCATATCTCCCTTGCCTGAATCTGTTACCGAACTCAGGTTTAGCTGCTCACTGCTAAAAACCCAACACTCAAGAGACGTGTCGGTTGGAAAGGAAAGGTTATTTATTCAGGGGGTCAGAAACCTGGGGAGAAAGCAGATTCATGTCCAAAAACCAACTCTGAAGATTCTGCTTGACCATAAAAGTTTTTAAAGGGAGAATCATTTGGGGAGAGAGTCAGAGTCTTCCACTGTGTGTAGACTATCTCCTGGTTGGCTGGTGGTGAGGTAACAGGGCAGTGTTCCAGGAACCTTGTACTCAGCCTGAAGTTACCATCCTCCACCTGGGTGGGGCCTTAGTTCCTGCAGAACTCAAAGATATTGTTATGTATATTCCTTAAGGAGAAACCAGAACCCTGCCCCATGGCTGTACCCTTGTTTCTTGACTGCTCTTCCTGTTTCTGCATTCACTCCCTTCCCTGATAAGCAACTGTTTGAATCTGCCCTTTGGAACTCAGGGGAGGTCAAGGAGGCTGAGTGAAGCCTATTTCCTACAAATAACAAATGAGAGACACAGAAAGGATTTGTATCCAGGAGGGCCCTACAGGGTCCTACTCGGTTTCAGAACAATAGTGTGATTAATCTCTTACTAGTTTGGTGTATGTCATTTCTTTACTGACTGATTAAGATACATTATCCTGGATGCTATTGGCTTGTGAAATTATTATAACTCCCACAGAGAACCTGTGTTAAATAAAATATTGGCAAAGACAACCTCAGTTTCTGAGGGAAACACCTTGACAAATGGAGGTTTCCCTTATAAATGTAAGGGAAACTGACCATTTAGGAAAGGGTAACTTCTCAGTTTTCAGAGCTTCATTTGTGTTGATGCCTAATGCAGATACACAATGCACAGTAGTGGGCAGAGAGGAGGAGGCCAAAGGGCAAAGAAAATTTTTTTGTTTAAATTTTCCTTGTCTTGCCATAAAATGTGATTTTATTTCACGATGTCAATTAGGTCTAGTTGGTTTATACTGTTCTTACAATCCTCCATGTCTTTAGTGATTTTTCTTGTCTTTTTTTTTTTTGGTCTATGGTCCTTAGCAATTACTGATAAAGGGGAGTTGAAATTTTCTACTGTGTGTTGAGTTTTCTGTTTCTTTTATTCTCTCAGTCTTGCTTCATGCCTTTTAAGGCTGTTATTAAGTACATGCACATTTGTAATTGTTATATCTTTCTGATGAACTGTTCTTTTGATTATTATGAAATTTCCCTCTTTATTTCTGGTAATACACCTTGGCTTGAAGTCTATTTTATTATCTGACCTTCCAGCTTTCTCATGCTTATTGTTTGCATGGCTTACCTTTTTCCAGTGATTTACTTTCAACCCATCTGTGTCTTCATATTTTAAGTGTACTCTTGTAGGAAACATGTACTATGTTCTTGCTTTTTAAAATCCATTCTGTCCATCTCTGCCTTTTAACTGGAACATTTAGACATTATCCACTATCTCCCACTAGTAGCCCAGAGCTGTTCCCAGGGTCATTAACTCCCTGACATTCTTGGTCTGTCCCTCCTGACAGGCTGTGCATGGTCTTACTTACAGTAAAAAGACATCCACATGCAGAGGAGGGGTGAGTGTCAAAGTGATGAAGGGAGGGTCTTAACAATGTCCCCTTCAAAGGAAGTAAAGAAAAAAAGGGAAGGGTATTTTATTTCTTTGTCTGAGGTATGCAGTGTTGTTAATTAGAGGAAATAAGTCGGGATATTAGAGATGTGTGTGTTGATAGGTTGAGGACTGTGAGCCTTGTAGGAAGACAACAAAAAGAGGGGGGAAAAAAAGATATAGAAATCAGGATTTTTTTTTTTAAAAAGCTAACATTTTCAAGTATTTACCATGCCTTATGCCTCTACTTTCAGTGCGAAGCCACTCATTTGTGTTATTGGATTTAATATTTACAACAATACCATGTGTTAGATGGTATTATTTTACAAATGAGAGACTGAAACTGAGAAAAGTAACATGTCACAGTGAATAAAGACAGAGCCAGGATTCTAACCCTAACTATCAGACATTAGATCCTGGGCTGGGAGGGGCTATGTGGGATAGGCTTTGCCTGCTTCACAGACCTCTGTATGTTTGCCAGGAATGCTCTGTGGAGCGTATCCTTCAGAAATCTAAATTCTGTTTACAGACTGTCCATAAACTGGGTGATCAAGGAAGTGGTATTCAGCCCACTTTCACAACTCCCTGGCACCCAGACAAGGACCAGAATAGGATTCTCACGGGAACTCAGAATCACCTCCTGTTGTGAGCCCTCGAGGGCAGGCTCCCATGCCTGCCTGGGTGCTCCTGTGCCCCACCCTTTAGGATGAGTAAGGGGGGCTCTGCCGCATTCCTGTCACTTCACACAGCAGATGCTTGGGCACAAGCTGGCCGTGGAATAGTAAGAATGGCTCAATTCATAGGGCCCAAGAGAAAGTTCTAACCTTCCATGTGAAAGCTCAAGGCCCCAGGTGACCTCTCTTGGGACTGATGTTCTTTTAGAGTGGACCATTTTTCTGGCTTATATTATTCTTGGTTACAATTTATATTGACTCAGCTGCAGGCACTCTAGCTGACACAGCTGTGTCGTCAGCTGAAGACTTATAAATGTAATGATATATAAGCATTGGTCTGGGTGTGTCTGAAAAATAATGCCCCCCCCCAAGAGCAAAATGCCCCCTCTGCAAAATTACATAGGAGCCACAAACCTACTGGTAGGAGACTATTACTAAACCTAGACATCTTCTACTGTTCAGTGCTTTACTAGCCAGGCTTCAAATTGTGCCACTCAAGTTATTCTCTCTCACAAACACCCATTCTATTAACTCATGCCCCTCCACCCTGCTTCATACACTTCTGTGAGGCATGAAGGTGCTCTTGGTGTACCCCATACGTGGAGTACAACAAGAGCACCTCCATTTTGTAACAAGGTAATTGAAGTCCAGACAGAAAGAGTAACTTGACCAAGGTGAAGCTGGACCAGAACTCAGAAGCAGGAAGTCCTTGTTGGGTGAACTTTGCAGTAGAGTATGGCACCAGGGATGAGACGCTGTGGCCAGTACATGTTTGGCTTGTCTCCTTATCCATACTGTAGGATGAGGACAGTCAGCTCAGCAGGAATGTACAACCTTTGAAAAATAAATACTCTGCTTTCTATGGACTTTCTGGAGATCCTGTGTTTGATTCCTGTGGCTTCCATAAATAATTATCACAAACTTAGTGGCTGCAAGCAACAGACATTCATTCTCTCACAGTTCTGGAGGGAAGAGTCTGAAATCAAAGTGTTAGCAGCATTGATTCCTTCTGGAAGCTCTGAGGGAGAGTCAGTTCCAGGTCTCTCTTCTAGCTTCTGGTGGTCATCAGTAATTACTGGTGTTCTTGACTTATAGATGCATCACTCCAACCTCTGCCTCTATCTTCACATCACCTTCTCCACTGTGAGTGTCTGTCCTCTGTGGTTCTCATAGGACACTTGTTATTGGATTTGGAGCCCACCTAGATAATCCAGGATGATATCATCTCAAAACCCTTAACATAATTATGTCGGCAAAGACACTTTTTCCAAATAAAGTCATATTCACATGTTCCAGGGATTAATACATGGACATATCTTTTTTTGGGGGGATGGGGTGGGCACCTTCCACCCCACTACAGATCCCCTGCATCCTATTCCTTTGGATTTATTTGAGTCATCTTGGTCTTGCTATAGGCTGGAACTGAGCAGAAAACCAGAATCCAAAATAAATTTAAGTAAGAAAATGCTTCTGGAGCTTCTACTATGTGAAATTAATAGAGTTAGGAGCTGGTAACATAAAAACAAATAACCTTCCACTGCCCACCTAACTGTAATATACTAACAGGTATATGAGTAACTGATCCAGGAGATTAGCGAGGTACAAGTACAGTAGCAGACATTATGTCATTATCTTCTTGGAGATGTACTTAGCATATGTGAGTAGTTTTAACAGCAACATAAAGTCTCTCCTAAAATCTCGCTCACAGTTAGAGGAAATGCCATCATTTCCTTTGCCTTTGGTGTGGACTCACAGTAATGTCACAGAGAGATGACATTACAGGAAGTGAGTAGAGTTAAGACATGTCAAACTTGGGACCCTTTGAAAAGATTTTGTGTGGTAGGTATCAGAACTTTGGCCAATTTCATCTCTGTTTGATTCCTGCGGCCAGACACTCTTACGGGAATGTGGAGGTCAAAAAAACCGTTCACTGTATCAAGTAATCAACATTCTAAGTAATTCCCAAAAGCATTATTTTTGAAGAATTTTGAAGAATCCAAAGATGGGACTCAATAAATGAGCTCTAAAGGAAAATTAGTACTTCAGTCTTTCTTCTCATGAAGCTAACTAAGCAGCCCATAAAAATAAGGACCAGTTCCCGTAGAGCTCTACATTCTCTCCTAATTAAGAGACTGCCCCGTTTTGCTAACGTTTTCTGTCAGTATGGATTTCAGGACTGATCCACTAAGCGAAGACCCTAAACCACCGGAAATTACAAGAATCAAGGTCACTGAATAAATTGTGTCTAAAAATAAAGAAGTGCTAAATGCTTTTAATTCCACTCCATATTTCATTCTGTTACCTCAGATATGGAATTTGGTGTATTTTTCTTCCTATTATTGTGAACCTTCAGCTCAGCAAGCCTGTGCAGGTGTATAAGCTGATGCTGTTCGATGTCTTCTTAATGTAACAACTTCTGAAAGATAGTGTTTGTGTGAACAGAAAAGAATAACAATTTATACCTTTACGGATGCGTATGCCTCAATTTTGCAAGAAGCATTAGAAAAGGTCTAACCTCCTATAATTCTGGAAGAGTAAAGCTTAAAAGCAAGACTTGAGCAAAGTAGTGTGTTCTACTACCATTCTGCTGGCGTGGGCCACAACTGAGATCAGAGCCCAGGACTTCTTGGTTTGAGCGTCCCAACAGGAGAAAGAGAGAGAGAGAGAGGGAGAGAGAGAGAATATGTATGAATGAATGAATGAATGAATGAATATGAATGAGAGAACCTTTTGAATTAAGTACGTGTCTGACCTGATTCAAGGCCCAATTTGCCAAAGCAGCCAACCAGGGCCTGGTGTTTCGGAGAGAGGAATCAGGATGAATGCGCCCACAAGAAAGATCTTGATTCAGATTCCGACTTAAAATTGCATTTCCAGACATAAGAGGGGGATGGCCTGCTGGTTGATTCTTCCTGCTATTGTCATGACCAGAACTCTTCTGGTCCTCATACATGCTTAATTGGTTGGTTGCATTTGGTTTAAGGACACAAATTCACTCCATGATTATACCCTTAGAATGGTTGTCTGTGGGAACTCCAGTCTGGCATTACACTGGATGGGAAGCTGCCTTGTCGTTTTTACTCCTTCTACAGCAATGCATTTCTGGCCCCCAAAGTAAGTCTCATTGTGCCCTTCCTAGTCTCCCTTATAATTCTTCTTTGGCCCTCTCTCATATATGCAGAAGGCTTCCAAATTGTCAACTGGAGATTTCTTTACTTAGGATTGTTTATCCCCAAGTAAGGTCACAAGAATATGGGAGACTTACCCAGACCCTGACCACTTTTCCCTTCTAGGGTGCATTCCAGACACCCTCACGGCAGCATTTCTTATGCATGTGGCACTGCAGTTTTATTTGCTTAATAACATTTGGCAATACGTGTTTTCAGATGCTTAGTTTTCTTACAACACTTTCCAGATGCTTTGTGCCCTCAGATTTGGTTATTCAGCCCACAAAATATCTGCTCCTTAGACCTATCTGGGATCTTTGCTTTTAGTCTCTTGTCTGTGGGGAAATCAATAAGTCTTGGGCCGCAAGGAATGATTTCCTTTCCTCAACCCTTCATGATGCCAAAATTATCCAGCAAATATTGGAATAGGCTATCAATATCTCTCTCCCTATTGTACTTGAGGGCCAAACTAGCACATACAGAATAAAAAATTTTTTGAAAGCAAGCTATAAGTACAAACAAGAAGAAGTACTTGAAGGAGAAGTAGGGAGGGGTGGAAGGTGGTGGTTTCATTTGAACAAGTTATCATGCTTGTATGTACCAGTTTGGTTAAGGCACATTTGCTTCCTTTTCCTCCTGTGTATTCACATTAGTGAGTTTGTCTCAGAGGGCCAGTGTTATAGAGTCCAGGAAATGTCTTCTTGGATGACTTTTGGATCCAAGTAGCACGAAGTCATGACTGCTCATTTCACAAGGGAAGATGATAACAATGAGAAGATAGCCCAGAACTGAGACCAGTTAAAAATAAAATTGTGAAGAAGGTAAGTTTTGAGGTCAAGCCCAACTTCTCTGTTTCTGTAGCTCTCTTCCTGAAATTTCTTGGATCTGCTTTATTATAGCACCCTTTTATTACAAAGAGGAAAGCTGCCCTATGGATATATACCAGAACTCTTCAATCATTGGTACTTTGAACACTCTTCATCCTCAGTAATAAGACCCTTTCACTCTTGTTACTTTCTTCCACTGGGGAATTTATGTCAATCCCCCCCACCCCCACTTAAAAAAAAAAAAGCTAGAAAATTCAGCTGTGTTTTGCCTAATGGGGAGAAGAGAGAAAATGGAATTGAGCTTAAAAAGATAGTTCCAATGCAACCTAATGAAGGTGGCTACTAGAGTAGGGAACTTCTCAAACACAGAGTGCCTTCCAACCTGAAAAAATATTTAGAGATAGAATAAATCAGCACTGGCAAAATTGTTTGAGATGTTGGAATGTTGTTTCCTTCTGAGTCTGGAAATAAATCCCTGGTGGGTACTGTTTTTTAAAAATAGAGTATATTGTATTCGCTTTTGTTTAAGAAAGCAATTCATGATCATTAGAAAAAGTTTGAAAAATATGAAAAAAGAAGGAAAAAACCTCACAAAAACCATCCACCTACAGTCCTACTGGACTGGAAGTAATTTTGGGAGTCATTGGGATTTTGTGAAAAGGACATGGCCTTTGGGATCAGAAATACCTGGGTTTAATTCCAGTTCTAAGTTGTGTGTCCTTGGGCAAATCCCTTCAGGTTGAGCAAATGCTTAATAAATGGAAGTTGAACAACAACAAAAACTGATCATTTTTACATATGAGTCACTAAGGAGGAGTACTCCCCTCTCCTTTTCATATATGGCACTGGTTTAGGATCAGTATTTAACTACCAATAATGTTCTTGTTTGGGCTTATTTTTCATAGTTAAATGCTGAACTCCACATTCCTAGCTTTCTCATTTGACACTACCATTACAGCCTTCCTTTTAGCTATGGCCATGACTCCTCTCACTGTAGCTCTTGCCTTCCTTCTCCAGAAGCCCTTCTTTAACCTTTTTCAAGACACCTTCAGTCTCTACCTACCAGCCTCAGTCATGCCAATGATGTCTCTCCACCTAGAACGAAGGTGGGCAACCATGAGCTTGAGCCTGCAAACCCTTCTTCATTCTTGAAGTAAATGAAGGTTAAATTTTAAATGGCTATGATAAATCATATTGATGCTGTGTTTCAAGAACTGCTGTGGTATTTTGTCCACATGCTAAAGTAATTCAGAATTCAAATATTGGAAGAGCTATTGCATCTCATGTCCATTGCACCCTCGTATCTGACTTCTATGTACTTTGGAAGAGCACCCATTGCTCCTGCAAGTCTCTCTCACACAGTGTGCAGGGCAGAACCCAAGAGTCCTGGGGGCTTCCCTCACAGGTGGGAGAAAACTGAGGGTCTATACAGAACCTCTCTCTTTTACCCAGGCTGCTGAGAGAGCCTTATGAAGCTCAGGGGTAAAGTTTAAAAATATCAAGCAGTGGTGAAACCTTAATGCTCATCAAAAACCAAAGCAAAGCAAAATAAAAATCTGCCTTATTTATCAATAACTTTCCTGGATTGAGACGGAGTAATACTTTATGAAAAGACATGGATTGTGAAAATTAGTTTGGTGGGTGGAGTTCAGCATTTTTAGGTGAAAGAATAGAATAAAATAGAAAATATCAAAGTACAAAATAGATGATGCAAGTAGATTTTTTAAATGTGTGTGTGTATGTCTTTGTAAGGCAAAATACTTTTTCCATGATCACAATCAAAAATGTTAAAGAAAAACCCTTGGAATAGGAACCTGGCTTGAGAGTGGACTGATTAACTAGAGTCTTGAAAGAGGCAGGTTGGGAAGAGTAGGGTGATGGAGAAAGGTGGGTTCTTGGGTAGGTACCAAAAATAAACTAGTCCTTCACAATTCACCAGACTCACACACCACACCATACCACACCCTGCATACACATTTTTCTGTCCCTAACATCACTCTCCTAAATGCCTAAAAACTCCCCAGTTGCTGCTCCTGGCATAAATGCCATAGACTCTACCCTTGGTCTGAAGGAGTCTTCTTGGAAAACAGCGTTCCAGGCCAATGTTCTCAAGAAGAAGATCAAGAACACCCAGAGACTTCTGCTGCTTTCCTGGGCTGGTATAAACAGTTAATGAAGGGGTGATCAACCCAACTATTCTTTGCATAGCATCCTATTTTAGAGTCTCTGCTTTGAAATATTTAGATGAATAACATCATACATAGATCCCCCAGTTTTAGGTTAGATAATAAGCAGTTATAATTCAAACTTGAGGAAACCTGAAGTTTAGTGTTCTTAGTCACCTATATCACTTGTTCTACAAACACTGCAACAGTCTCTCCTAAGGAAGTGTCCATTTAAACCACATCCACTGCACGGTTCCCTCTAAATTGTGCAGGGAGTGTGCTCGTGTGGTTCCTTCACCCCGTGTTAGATCTCAGACAGTAACTTAGAAAGGCTGCAGCCCAGGCAGCTGAGCTAAAGCCACAAGCATCTCTTCTAAGTTTCCTCATTTGGGTATGCTTGACATTTTCTCACCTTTCTTGCCAACGTGGAAACCTCACAGAGTGTGAGAATGAGGTTAAGAGTCTAGGGAGAGGGGAACTGAAAAGCACCCAGCTGTGGAGACAATACCGCCATGGTGTCAGTGTGGGTAGGAGGCTGCAGCGGCTCCCTGGGTCTCCTCAGCTGCTCGGGCTGCCCAGGCCTTTCCCATCCCCTTCCTCTTCCTATGAGGCTAGGAGGCAGCTTCTTTCCTTTCTTTGAGCTTCTCTCCTGCCATTGCATCTCTGATTCCCTACCCTAGGACACTTTCCTGTGAGTTACCTGCACTAGGCAGCTATCCAAGGCACCTCACCTGGGAAACTCCTTTCAGTGACCTTTGCTTCTTTCATTACCCTCTGGAAGTTTTGTTTCTGCAACTATTTACCTTAATTTTGGTCTAACCTGTAGCATATTTAATTGTTAGCACTCCAATCCCAGGGGCAAAAAGAGGGCTGCTAGATGCCCATATTGTTCTGTTTCTTGATCTAAGTGGTGATTTCACAGGTGTGTTTGCTTTGTGACAGTTCATTGAGCTGAACACTTATGATTTTTGCATTTCCTCTGCATATGTTATATTTCAATAAAAGGGTCTTAATACTTTTATCTTGTCCACTAGACTATATCCTGAGGACAGTATTCTCCGTATGTTCTGTAACTTACAGTAAAATGCTTGACACTTAAAGAGTTATCAGGAGGCCTTGATTTAAATTTTAGTGATCCTTATTATGGAGGCAGCAAGGTCCGGTAGAAAAACACTGGTATAGAAATATGGAGACTTGAATTCTAATCCTGGGCCTATCATCATTTACCTAAACTAATTTAGGCAAGTTATTTGGCCTCTCTAGATGTCAGCTTGTACAACTATAAAATAGACCCCACTACACCTGCCTTCCTGACTTTACAAGGATTCCTTCTAGGGATTAGATGAGGTCACGGTATAAAAGCATAAAAAAATGGAAAGTGTTAGACAAATGTGAGGTTGGTTTTCTCAGGAGCCTCCTGCTTGCATCCATGTCTCCTGGTCTGGATTAGATTGTAGGCATCCAGGGATGAAGCTTTTGTACCTCTCTTTGTGCAGTAGCAATAGAAATGCTTTTATACTATGAAGGATCATTTTAAAAGAATGTCCACTCATCCCCCAACCTGGTTCCCCAAGTCACCTCAGAAAGCCTTCCCCAGTGCTCTCTCTGAGCCCCTGTTTGCAGTTTCCCATGAGGTTTGACTCATGAAGATCCCTTTTGCCTTCCCCCTGGGGCCACACCTGGACTCGCTCACCCTGCAATACGCAAAGAGCTGTAGCCTGGCAGGAAGCAGCTGCAGTGGACCTAATAAGTGGAAAGTGGTGGGGCAGGAGGAAGGAAAATGGGGTGTTAGAAGTGTGAAGATCCTGCAAAGAGAAGGGCCTGATCACCTCCACCGTGGGCTGAAGTAAAAAGGAGGTGCTCCCCTTAGACAGGAGCTATTGAACTTCTTGGTCAGAAGTTGACTGGTCAATCAAAAAACAATTCTAAGACTTTCTGTCCTAGATGGAAGACGTGGGACCCCAACCAGAGTTACAAAGCTAATCTAAGGGCTAGGAGGGGCAGTATGATGTGAAGGTTCATGGCACCAACTTCGGGTCAGGTAGACCTCAGATTGAAATCTTGGCTCTGTAGCTTTCTAGCTAGAGACCTTGACCTCCCTAAATCTCACTTTTTTCATCTGAAATGTGCTAGTAGGTGCCTGATGAGTTTTTCACGTGATTAAATGAGAGAATGCATGAAAAGCACTTAGCACTGTGCCTGGCACATAGTAAGCTCTCAGTAAATGTTAGCAATTTTTTTCCTATTAAATACAAAGGAGAGCCTTATGAATGTTTGAAATAAAAAATAAAGGTAGCCCAGGTGTGGGGTGTGTGAGTGCCAAAAGGATGGGAAGGAAAAACAGGGAAAGACCACAGAGCAAGCATTTGAATTCGAGTGTGAGGTTTGGGGAGTAGACAGGAGAGAGTGTGACTCAAGGGACAGAATTTATGACATTTAGAAGAATAACAAATGGTTTAGTGCATCAAATGGTTTGTTAGTTTGTTAATATGGAAAGTTCTTGCTGGTTTTTAGCTCCGGCACTGTGGTATGGGTTGAAGAAATTTACTAACTTTAAACTGGCTCTATCAGGGAGGCAAAGATTTCTTAAACAGATTACAAAAATAACTCTTACAGGAAAAGATTGATTAGGCTTCATTAAATTTAAGAAATGTTCATTAAAATACACCATTAAGAGCATGAAAATTCAGGCCACGGACTAGGAAAAGATATCTGCAACCCATGTATCCAACAAAGGATTTAAATTTGAAGTATTTAAAGATATCATACATGTCAATAAGAAAATGACAGTCAACCCAAATAAATAAAATTTTAGGGGGAAGGGGAAAGTGGTAGTAGACTTGAACTTCACAAAGAAGATATCCAAATGGCCAATAAGCATATGAAAAGGAGTTTACTCCTCAGGGAAATGCAAATTAAAAACACTCCTTACCTTCCAAATGGGGGGAAAAAAGGTGTTGGCAAAGGTATGGAACATCTGGAATTCTCATGCATTGCTGCTGAGAGTGGAAACTGGTACAAACTCTTTGAAAGTGGGTTTAGAAGTATAGCTGTACATATGCATATCCTATATCCGCCAAATTCTACTCCTTAGTGCAGAAGAATGCTCATAGCAGCATTGTTCACAATAGTCCCAAACTGAAAACAGTCCGAATATCCATTAATAGTGGAATGAATAAGCAAGTTGTGATAAATTTATAGAAATGGAATATTATTCAGCAATGGTAATGAACAGACAACTGCTAACATAACAACATAGATGAACCTTGTAAACATAATGTTGAGTGAAAAAAGTCCAACACAAGAGTACAATTTCATTTACCTGAAGCTGAAATGGAAAAAAACTCTCTCTGATGATACATGGCAAGACAGTGGTTATCTTTAGGGAAGAGGAGGTAACTGAGAGGGACCCTGGAGTGGGGGTGGGGGAAGCCCTGGGATCACTTTTCATGCTCTGTTTCTTGATTTTTATGGAGGTTACAAAAATTTCACTTTTAAAACCTCATCGATTTGACTATGAATTTTGTATTTTTCTGAATGTGTAGATCAATAAAAAATGTTTACTTGTAAACTAAGCAGAACCTGCCCCCCACTCCTATGTAACCCCTGAAAGAGGAATGCATCACCGTCACTTGTGAGATATGGCCCTGTGTGTGCAGGCAACTTTGCCAGATGACTTGGAAATCTGAAGCCTTTCTGGGAGGGGGCACATCGTCCCCATCTGGGTGTTGACAGGTTGACAGAAAGATCAGGTGGGCAATGAAGAGTTAATCAGGCACAACTCTGAGAAACTCTGTGAATTAATGAAACAGCTTACACACCTTAAAAGAGAGTCAGGGCCATGTGTCCTGCTAGAAGGGCTCAGGCAGCAGGGTATAGGAGATCCTGGTGAGGCAGGGACCGGGACTGTTGCTAGAAGAAAATTGAGGCATGGAGAGATTAAGTTACCTCAATCCAGTCACTTGCTGTGAAGTATTGAGATATGAATCCAGGATTTGGACTTCTGCAGCCTGGCTCCAGAGCTTGGAAGCTTGGCCACTAACCTGTATAACCACTCAAAGGATGCATGAAATTTCAGGCAGGGCTGTCCAGTAGACATGCAATGGGAGCCACATACGAAAAAGTAAGAAGAAAGAGGTGCATTCATTTTAATGTTATATTTTATTTAAACAGATATATCCAAAATATCATTTTCACATGCAATAAATATAAAAATAATTATTGATGAGCAAGTTCACATTTTTTTAACACCCGATTTTGAAATCCTGAGTGTATTTTACACTCACAGTATATCTCCATTTCAGGTGCACAGGTGACTTGTGGCCAGCATTTTGGACAGCACAGGTCTGGAGAGCAGGAGAGGAACAGGAAGACTACCCAGGTGAGAGGAATGGCTTGTGAGAAGGCTCAGGGAGAGGAGTGCTCTGAGCATTTAGGGCGTCTTTCCATGCACTGCCAGAATTTGAGCATCCCAATAGCTGCTCCCAGGGAAATTTGCTCTGCGGCATGGCAAGACCCCTTTCTGCCTCAGTGATTAAAGAGAGCTGAGAGCACACATCCAAAACGGCCTCTGCCAGAATGCTCTGGGGGCAGGCTTTCAGACCCACAGTCTATAGGAGTCAATATGAGGCCTCCTTTCAGCCACGCCTCTGTAAGTCTCAGAGTAGGAAGCCAAGCCTGGCCACCTTCACCTCCTATGCTATCCCTCCACTCCCCTTCAGGCACACCCTCCTCAGGCTCGCTCTTCACCCTCTTCTCTTCTGCACCCACTTCCCCCTCCTCCTCATTCCTGACTCACAACTTGGGGTCTGCTACTCAGCCTTCTTGCCTCCTCCTCTCTACCTCTCTAAACCTCCCCACTCTTTGCTCACGATCCTGATACAGCCTCTTCACATAATTTATGAAGCGCTCCACTCTAACTAGCAACCACAGTTTGGGCTGCACAGTCCCGTATGTGTATCCCCACATACACTTGTCCAGTCAATTTCATTGTCAGTTTGTCCTCTGATCAGAGCTGTATCTTCTATCAGTGTCAGATAGACAGTGAGCAACTTATAAATAAGTGTTGTGAGAATAAAACCGTCAAGGTGTTGAAAGAAGCTGAATTCTCATGCCTACCTGACTCTGAAAACAGGATGAATGAGGTAACTACATCTTAACAGTCATTGTACATTTGCCAAATAATGGCCTGTTGAATCATTCTCTGACGTCTTTCTGATTACAACATTGACTATGAATGAATTCTCCATCTGTATAGGAAAAAATGATACACGATAATGTGAGCTGTGCGTGTATTTAACTCATTTAGAAATGCTGGAATTCACATTTTGAGGTGCTCCAGGAATAAGACTGAGAGATGCTCATTTGCAGACAAGCCTGCCATGGAGGCGTGAGCAGGTCCTAACAATGCAAAGTGTTAGGATCAGCCACTGCCAGAGATACATGAGATGCAAATAAATAATTTTCTCAAAAGGTTTGCAATAATGCCCTATTCCTATGTAACACTAGGAAAAATTTAATTAAAATAATTGTATTGTCGTCCCTGAATATATAGTCATTGCTTTGAGGCCTTCATCAAACAAAACCATGGAAATCCCTTTGATTCTTGGAAACAATGGCTGTTTCTACAGAGGAAACTGGTGGTTTCCATTACCATGTCTGTGGGTATGTTGTAAGGCATAGGATGGAAGCTCTACACTGACCTGGGTGAGGTGCCAGTTCTGCTGAACATGAACGTGAGCACACAAGAGCAAGTACAGGTCACTAGCTCTCTGAACTGCCTCTCTTTTCATCTGTAAAATGGGAGGAAGTAAACTTACTTCTTAAGGTGGAGTCAAACACTGGGCAGAATGCGCATCTATTTCAGGGCTTTGCTGCTCCCAGGGGTAAGAGGGTCGGGGGTGAGTGGGGGAACCCCGAGGAAGAGAATGAGAATGAACTTGCCTGCTCTCATTCTCCCAGAAGTGGGATGGAGCTTTGCATCTAGTTTCTTGAAGGGAATTATTGGGGAGAGATATGAATCTCAGGAGAAGAGAGCAGAGTTAAGTCACTCCTCAATTCATGGCCCCCAGTCATCACCATTCTGGGCAAGGCCTTCTCTCATTTTGTTAGCTTTTGTTTTATTTTTTCTTTTTTTATACATTTCCTTTTCATCCCTGGCTTCTACTTGCCCCCATCCCAGATACTAATACATACTTGGATGTGTACATATATTAATACATTTGAAATTTCATGATGCTGTATCATCATTGTATACGTTTAAAATATATATGTATGTAAATATATAAGTATATATATGTATATATGGCAGTGGACTATGGAACTCATTCTTTTTTTTCTTTCCTTTTTCACTCAGCTCTATGCTTTTAAGACTTGCCCATGTGTTTGATTAACAGTATTCCACATTTATCTATTCATTCCCCAAAGATGGACACAGAGGTAGACCATAAAGCATAATGGTTAGGAGTGCACACTCAGGAGCCAGACTCCCTGTCATCATTTCCATTCACCAACTGTGTGAGCTTAGCCCATTTACTCCACCTCCCCATACCTGTGTTCTCATTTCCAAAACAGAGATAGTAATAGTGCCTACTTCATGTAGAGTACTGAGAACATGTAAAGTACTGAGCACACATAAGCATCCGGCAAGTGTGAGCCATCAACATCATCGTCATCATCATCATCATCATCATTATAATTCCCACACCCAGTGGTACATAGAACACCCTCATATACATCCCTTAATGGACTTGTGCCTGAGTTTCTCTGGGGTGTAGACTCCAGAGAGGGATAGCTGGGTCACAGGGCATAGGTGCACTTAATTTCACCAAGTACTGCCAAACTGCTCTCCAGAATGACTGCTCCAGTCTACATTCCCACCATCAGTACCCGAGGGTTCTGGGAAAAGTTTTCTCAGCCAGTGAGAGCACAGGTTTTAACAAGTCTCCTCTCCAGTTGCACTGACATCATCTGTCTGGGAGACTTCTGTCCAAGTTGGGTGGAGAAACAGCTCTAAGCCATGTGGCTGATTTAGAAGTCTGTGCTGTTCTACTCTCCAGAGCCCTAAATTCTGTAGTAATTATCAAATAGTAGGCTCATAACCTAGGGGGAGGGTATCAGAATCACCCTGGAGGAATGCGGTTCAAAGTGCTTCACCAGGGGATTCTGACTCGCACACCCTAGGAGAGCATGCATCTCTCACTCCATAACCCCAAGTAAGAGCCCCTGCCTCTGGGAGCCACTGTGCTGATGGATGGATGTTGTCAGCACAGGACAAAAGGTGGAGAACCACTGCGGGAAGGCTAGGCCTGCGGTGACCCAGGGCCCAGGGTTGCATCAGGGCCGATGCAACCTAATGGAGCGGGAAGGTTCCCTTGTTCAGAAAATTCTCCTCTACTGTCAGACAGCCGTCTATAGCCTGGATAATACCAGAAATGTCACTACTCAATTCAGTCTTTTGAGTTAAGCCCATATTTTCTCTTGAAGACCAAGCTCTATCAACATGTTATCTGGGCTCGATGTTAACTTGGGCTGTATTGCCTACAGCCCAATACCTGTTAGTACCAAAAGGTGTAAGCATCTAGGCAGGAGTCCTTGAGGGACTTGGAAGTTTGGTAGGCAAAGTATGATCAACGTTTGATAGATTTGGGAGATGTGTGTCCAGGGTCCCCTCTCGGGGATAGTAAGTACAGCTCTAGAGGAGATTCTGAGGCCCACTGAAGGCTGTCATTTAAATCCATCCTGGCACCCACATCATGATAAAGATGATAAACCTTACACTTAATAACTTCCAGGTTGAAAGCTGATATTGGGGGTAGGGTTTGGGCACAGGAGGTAAGGGCAGGGACTAGGTGTGTAAGGGTAGGAGAGGTTGGGATTGAGGAAAACAGCAAGCGATAAAAGAGGTTGAGGCTTGAGAACTGGGTCCAGATGCCAGAGAAGGAGGTTCTGTGCCAGTTTCCCCTTATCCATGATTTCTCCCTTACAGCATATTCCATTCCCATCCCATTCCCACTCCCACATAGGGAAAGCAGGGCTGCAGCTAGACCGCATTGCATCCAGGGGAGGGAATGCATCTTAGGTTTTGTCTCCCCAGTTTGGTGCCAAATTGTTATTGATGAGTGTCCCTGTCTTTTCCTTCTGGGACTAGGCCCTAGTGGATCCAGCATCCATGGCCCTACAAATGAGGTTCCTCAATCCCCATCCACAGGTTTGCCCTGCTCCAGAAGAGACAGGCCCAAAGAAGAAATTTAAGCCCAAGTCCTGGCCCAAATTACTGTGGCCTCTGATCTATCCCTGACTTTGACCCCCCAATTCTGAAAACTGGGTCTCTCAGCCTTAGCTCAAAAATATTTATGGAACACCTGCTATGAACCAGGCACTCTGGTCCTTATTGGAGATACAATTATGGATAAGATACTGGCCCTTGTCTCATGAAGATTACAGGCTAGGGTCCAGTAAGTAGGAAGTTGCAGTAAACTGTGATGAACACTGGGATGGAGAAATGGAAGCATGTAGGAAGACAGCTAACCCGAACTTGGGGAGGAGGAGTGGGGCAGGAAAGACTTCCTAGAGGAAGTGATAGCTAAGCCCTGATGTAAAACACAAGTAGAAGTGAACCCAGCAAAGAAGAGGGCTGTGGATATTGGTGGGTCAGAGATTTTGGAGGAAGGAACAGCAAGTTCCTTCCTCCAAATGGCCTAGAGATTAAAGAAAGCAGGACAAGTTCAAGGGTTTAAACATAATTCTATATGGTTAAAGCCACAGAGGATCATGGAGGAAGGGCAAGAGATGTGACTCAAGTAGTAAGGAGGAGCCAGATGACCATGGGCCTTACAAGTAGAGAGATCATACACATTTATTGTCCAAATTGAAGACTCAGCAGTTATAAACTGGGACTGTTCTGGCAAACCAATTCATATCATCACTTTATTTATAAATCGATTTAAGAGATTCAGCTCTAACTGAATCTGGGTTTATGTCTTTCTTTACTGAGCCTCACCTCAGTGGCCTGCCTGAAACGTAAGTCCCTCCTGTACAGAGGCCCTGACTTGTTCTTGCTGAACTTCTCCTAGGAGGAAACCTGCCTTTCTGTATATTTGGATTCACATATTGCCCTCATTTCTGGGTAACCCACAAATATGCCCAGTCCCATAGTCAGTCATAAGCCTCCTGATCCTCCTTCTGCTAGACCAGTTGGCCTCCTTCCCAGAGGCCAAGACTTCTCCTATATGTGCCCTATGCATGTGAGTGGTAATAATTTTATATTCTGCTTCTCTAGTTGATCTTGTCCCAGAGCAGTTAACCAGGGGCTTCCAGAAGAGATGGTATCTACAATCTTGAAAAAGCTACTTATTTGAGTTATATATCTCCTAATAAAACAAACTTATTATTCACATTACGTTTGTTTCATGTTTTACCAACACCTAAATATGCACTGCGTCAGCATCAGAAGGCTAGAGTTCACATCCAGTCTGCTCTATTAACTTAGACAAGCTACTTGACTTCTTTGAGACACATTCTCCCATTTGCAAAATAAAACAGTGCCAATATCATACAGTTGTTAGGAAAGAACACTGGTGATAGAACCTAGCTCAGTGTCTGATTTGTGCCAGAGGCTCAATATAGCTTGCTTGCTTTATTATTTTTTTTAAAGAACCTGAACTTGGCAGTAGTCATGAACAAGTACCAACATCATTTATTGAAAAGGCTGTCTTCTTCATTGTATATTCTTGCCTCCTTTGTCATAGATTAATTGCCCATGTAAGTGTGGGTTCATTTCTGGACTCTGTGTTCTGTTCCATTGACCTATGTGTCTGTTTCTGTGCTAGTTCCATGCTGTTTTGACTTCTGCAGCTTTGTGGTATAGTTTGAAATAAAGGATTGTGATATCTCCAGCTTTGTTCTTGTTTCTCAAGACTGTTGTGGTTATTCAGGGTCTTTTGTGTTTCCATAGAAATTTTAGAATTATTTGTTCTAGTTCTGTGAAAAATGCCATTGGTATTTTGATAGGGATTGCATTGAATCTCTGGGTTGCCTTGGGTAGCGTGGTCATTTTAACAATATTAATTCTCCCAATTCACAAACACAATATATATTTCATCTGTGCCATCTTCAATTTCTTTCATCAGTAACTTATAGTTTTCCAAGAACAAGTTTTTTCCTCTTTAGTTAGATTTATTCCTAGGTAATTTATTCCTTTTAATGCAATTGTAAATGGGACTGTTTTCTTAATTTCTTTTTCTGATAGTTTCTTGTTAGTATAGAAAAACAACAGATTTGTGTATATTAATTTTGTATCCTGAAACTTTACTGAATTTATTGATAAGTTCTAGAAGTTTTTTGGTGGCATCTTTAGGACTTCCAATGTAGAGTATTATGTTGTCTGCAAACAGTGACAGTTTTACTTCTTCCTTTCTAATTTGTATTCCTTTTATTTCTTTTTCTTGTCTGATTGCTATGGCTAGAACTTCTAAAGCTTTGTTGAATAAAATTGGCAAGAGCAGGCATCCTTGTCTTGTTCCTGACCTTAAAGGAAATACTTTCAGCTTTTCAGTGTTGAGTATGATCTTAGCTTTGGGCTTGTCATATATGGCCTTTATTATGTTGAGGTATGTTCCCTCAACCCATTTTGTTGAGTTTTTATCATAAATGGATGTTGAATTTTGTCAAAAGCTTTTTCTGCACCTGTTGAGATGATTGTGTGGTTTTTATTCTTCAATTTGTTAATGAGGTGTATCACATTGATTTGTGGATATTGAATCTTCCTCACATCCCTAGGGTAAATCCCACTTGATCATGGTGTATGATCCTTTTAATGTATTTTTGAATTCAGTTTGCAAATATTTTGTTGAGGATTTTTGCATCTATATTAATAAAGGATATTAACTTGCAATTTTTTTGTGTGTGATATCTTTTCCTGGTTTTGGTGTCAGGGTAATGGTAGCCTTGTAGAATGAGATCAGAAGCATTCCTTCCTCTGCAATTTTTTTGGAATAGTTTGAGAAGGATAAGTGCTAACTCTTAAGTGTTTGGAAGTATTCACCTGTGAAGCCTTCTGTTCCTGGACTTTTGTTAGTTTGGGAGTTTTCTTAATAACTGATTCAATTTCATTACTGGTAATTTGTTCATATTTTCTGTTTATTCCTGACTCAATCTTGGGTGATTGTACATATCTAGAATTTGTCCATTTCTTCTAGGTTGTCCATTTTATTGGCGGATAATTGTTCATAGTAATTTCGTATGATGCTTTGTATTTCTGTGGTGTCAGTTTTAACTTCTCTTTCTCATCTCTTATTTTATTGATTTGGGTCCCACTCTCTTTTTTCCTTGATGAATCTAGCTAAAGATTTACCAGTTTTACCTATCTTAAAATAAAAAACCAAAAAACAGATCTTAATTTCATTGATCTTTTCTTTTTTTTTTTTTTTTTTTTTAGTCTCAATTTCATTTATTTCTGCTTGGACCTTTATGATTTACTTCCTTCTATTAACTTTAGGTTTTGTTTTTTCTTCTTTCCCTAGTTACTTTAGGTGTAAAGTTAGGCTGTTTATTTAAGATTTTTCTTGTTTCCTGAGGTAGGCTTGTATTTCTATAAACTTCCCTCTTAGAACTGTTTTTGCTATATCCCAAAGATCTTGGATCATTGTGTTTTCATTTTCATTTGTCTCCAAGTATTTTTTGATTTCTCCTTTGATTTTTCAATGGTTCATTCGTTGTTTAGTAGCATGTTTTTTAGCCTCCACGTGTTTATGGTTTTTGCAGTTTTTTTCTTGTAGCTGATTTCTAGTTTCATAGCATTGTGGTCAGAAAAGATACTTGATATGATTTTAGTCTTCTTAATTCTACTGACACTTGTTTTGTGGCCTGATACATGACCTATCCTAGAGATTGTTCTGTGTGCACTTGAAAAGAATGTGTATTCTGCTGCTTTTGGATGAAATGTTCTATATATATATATATATATATATATATATATATCAATTAAGTCTATTTGGCTAATGTGTCATTTAAGGCCAGCGTTTCCTTATTGATTTCCTGCCTGGATGATCTGTCCATTGATATAAGTGGGGTGTTAAAGCCCCCTACTCTTACTGTGTTACTGTCAGTTTCTCCCTTTATGTCTGTTAATATTTGCTTTATGTATTTATGTGCTCCTATTTTGGGCACATATATATTTACATTTTTATATTTTCTTCTTGGATTGTTTTCTTTATCATTATGTAATGTCCTTCTTTGTCTCTTGTTATAGTCTATAGCTTTAAAATCTGTTTTGTCTGATATAAGTATTCCTACCCTGGCTTTTTTTTTTTTTTCTATTTGCATGGAATATTTTCTTCCTTCCCCTCACTTTCAGTCTGTGTGTGTTTTTATATCTGAAGTGAGTCTCTCTTGTAGGCAGCATATATATGGGTCCTGTTTTCATATCCATTCAGCCAATCTATGTCTTTTGATTCAAACATTTAGTCCATTTACATTTAGAGTAATTATTGATAAGTATGTACTTATTGCCATTTTGTTCATTGTCCTTGGTTTGTTCTTGTAGTTTATTCTTATTCCTTTCATCTTCTTTTGCTCTCTTCCCTTGTGTTTTGATGACTGTCTTTAGTGTTATGTTTGGATTCCTTTCTCTTTTGTGTGTGTGTATCATAAATTTTTGGTTTGTGGTTACCATGAGGTTTATATATAGCAATATAGATATGACTATTTTAAGCTGCTGATCTCTTAAGTTTGAACACATTTTAATGACCTTACATTTTTACCCTTCCTTCCCTCCATTTACTGTTTTTGGCATCATATTTTACATCTTTTTGTTTTGTGTATCCGTTAACTACTTATTGTGGATATAGGTGATTTTACTACTTTTGTCTTTTACCCTTCCTACTAGCTTTATACATGGCTAATTTATAATACTACCTTTACTGTATATTTGCCTTTACCAATGAAAATTTTTCTTCTATAATGTTCGTATTTCTAGTTGTGGCCTTTTCTTTTCCACTTAGAGAAGTCCCTTTAACATTTCTTATACAGTTGGTTTTGTGGTGTTGAACTCTTTTAGCTTTTGCTTATAGCTTTTGTCTATAACACTTTGGAGCTCTCCACATCTGAATGATAGCCTTGCCAGGTATTCTTGATTGTAGGATTTTCCCTTTCATCACTTTAAATACATTGTGCCACTTCCTTCTGGCCTGCAGGGTTTCTGCTGAAAAGTCAGCTGATGATCTTATGGGAGTTCCCTTTTATGTAACTTGTTCTTCCTTTGGTGATTCTAGTATTCTCTCTTCATCTTTAATTTCTGCCATTTTAATTGTCTTGATGTGGTCCTCTTTGGGTTGATCCTTTTTGGGATTCTCTGTGCTTCCTGGTCCTGGGAGTCTGTTTCCTTTCCCAGGTTAGGGAGCTTTTCAGCTACTGTGTCTTCAAATATGTTCTCTGTCTCTGTCTCTCTCTCTTCTCCTTCCTTCAGGGACCCCTATAATGCAAATTTTAGCATACCTGATGTTTTTTCAGAAGTCTCTTAAACTGTCCTCATTTTTTTAAAAAAATTTTTTCCTGTTCAGCTTGAATGATTTCCACTACTCTGTCTTCCAGTTCACTGATCCACTCCTCTGTATCATCTAATCTACTGTTGATTCCTTCTAGTATATTTTTTATTTCAGTTATTGTATTCTCCATCTGTTTGGTTCTTCATTATATTTTCTATATTCTGCTTATCAGGTAGATTACTAATCTCCATCTCACTTACTTCTTCTGTAGTTTTATCTTGTTTCTTCGTTTGGAACATATTCCTCTGTCACCTCATTTTGCCTAATTCACTATTTTTATTTCTATGTATTTGGTTGGTTGGTTACACTTCCCAATCTTGGAGAAGTGGCCTTATGTAGAAGGCATACCATGCGTCCCAGCAGCACACTCCTATGGTCACCAGAGCTATATGCTCTAGGGGAGTTCCCTATATGGGCTCTATGGGTCCTTCTGTTGTGGCAGGCTGACTACTGTGGGCAGTCTTGGAGGTGTGTCTGGCTCCTGTTCCTGTTGGTTGCCAGGCCCTGCCTCGTGTGGAGACTGCCAGCCATTGGTGGGTGGGGCTGGTTCAAGATGTGGCTGGCTGTGGATCCCTGGGGGGTCCCAGTGCTAGTGCTGGCCCACTGGTGGGTGGAGCTGTGTCCTGGGGTGGCTGGTTGTGAGCATGGGTCCCAGATCTAGTGTCAGCCTGCTGGTGGGTGAGGCCAGTTCTTGACGGCTGGCTATGGGGTCTGGGGTGTCCCAAAGCTGGTGTCAGCCCACTGATGAGTGGGACCAGATCCCAGGGCAGCTGGCTGAGGGGCCCAAGGTGTCTTGGAGCTGGTGTGTACCACTTGGTGGGTGGAGCTGGAGCCCAGGGGATCCTGGAGCTGGTGTCAGCCTGCTGATGGGTAGGGTCAGGGCACAGAAGATCCTGAGGCTAGTGCTGGCCCACTGGTAGGTGGAGCCAGATCTTGGCATGGCTGGTTGCAAGGGCAGGGGTCCTAGATATAGTGTTGGCCTGCTGTTGGATAAGACTGGTTCTTAACATAGTTGGCTATGGGACCTGTGGTGTCCCAAAGCTGGTGCTGGCCTACTAGTGGGTGGGGCTGGGGCCCAAAGGGTCCTAAGGCTGTTGTCAGCCCACTAGTGGGAGGAACTGGGTCCTAGAGTCTCTGGCTGCAGTGTCTGGGTTTTCACAGAGTTGGTGTTGGCCCACTGGTGGGCAAGGCCAGGCCCTGGGCCCTCTGGTGGGTGAGGCCATGTCCCAGGGCAGCTGGGGTTTCAGGAGGTCCTAAGGCAGCCAGCCTATTATTGGTGAGTGGGGCTGTGTCCCCACCCAGGTAGCTGCTTGGCCTGAGGCATCCCAGTATTGGTGCCACAGGCTGGTGGGCAGGGCCAGGTCCCAGGCTGATAAGCTAGAAGGAGGATTCCACAATGGCACTTGCCAGCATTAGTTTCCTCATGGTAGAAAGAGCTCCCAAATTTGGCTGCCACCGGTGTCTATGTCCCCAGGGTGAGTTCCAGTTGCCTCCTGCCTCTCTGGAAGGCTCTCCAATATCAGCAGGTGGGTCTGATCCAGGCACCTTTCAAATTACTGCTTCTGCCCTAGGTCCCAGAGCATGTGAGTTTTTGTGTGTGCCCTTCAAGAGTGGAACCTCTATTTCCTATAGTCTTCTGGCTCTCAAATTAAGTCCCACTGACCTTCAAAGTCAAACATTCTGGGGCTCATTTTCCCAGTGCAGGACCCTCAGGCTGGGGAACCTATTAGGGGCTCAGACCCCTTGCTCCTTGGAGAGAACCTCTGTAATTGTAATTATCCTCGTGGATCGCCCACCAAGGGTATTTATCTTGACTGTACCACATCTCCACCACTCCTACCAGTCTTGTGGTTCCTTCTTTATATCTTCACTTGTAGAAGGTCTTTTCTGCTAGTCTTCAAGTCTTTTTCGTCAATAGTTGCTCTGAAAATAGTTGTAATTTTGGTGTGCCCATGGGAGAAGGTGAGCTCAGGGTCTTTGTACTGCACCATCTTGGCCACTCCCATACATCTATTCTTTTTGCTTGCTTAGCTGGATTCATGCCCAAAACCCATTAACCAAATGTGAGCCCTAGAATGTTGGCCCCCAGGGGGGTGGCAGGTACACAGAGGTCAAAAGCATATTGCTGGTAGCCTGATCCTCTTCACATCTACTGCACTGATACAGATACATTTAGTTCTTCCTCCAACCAAACGCATGCCATATTGTCCCGAACCACTGGGCTCTACATGTCCCCTCAGCAAATCCAGCCCCTAAGTGCAGAGCCCAGGATCATAACCTAAATTCCACTTTTCTTTGGATTGTGTTTGCCATAGCACTACCACATCATGGCAGATCATCACTGCCTTCATTATTATCTTGGAAGTGCTATATCTGCTAAAGGGAACTTTCATTTCCATAGAACTTTGGCCTCTTTAATATACCTCACAACAGAAAACAACCAGTGTTATAAGACATTGCTTCCTCTTCCCTGGAGCCTGATAGTCTTTGAATTTCAGTCCATAAGGTGCTGCTCCACTCTCTGGGGCCAACCTTGTACTTGGATAGCATGGTGGTGGTGAGGAGTATGGTTTATAATGAACACTAACTACACATATGATCTGTCTTTCTGATGGCCCTCTTCTTCCCTTGGGATTCCCAGGATTAAATTAGATGAAATGATTTTGAAGGAGAGTTAATAAAAAGAGAACTGAATTGACAAGGGGCTATAAACTTTGAATGGTGCCAACAAATCACTTATACCCATCCAAGTCATTCTACACCGTCCAATGCTCTAGCCCTTGCCTCCTGTTCCAGGGACCAAATTCACCACACTGAATAAAGGAAGCAACAGTTACCCCAGGACACCTTCTTCACAAGGAGCACACACCAGTCCTTTACATTACCTGATCTTGTCTTGATCTTCACAGAAAATAGCATAGAAGTAAGTAAAGCGCACTTCCTGAGAAATAAGATTAGAATCAAATTAGAGGTTTCAAGCAGGTGAAAAGCCTGCCCATATTCCATCCTTAACCTCATATTTTCATACGTATGACTCTAGGAACACATAAACTTATGTACATATTCATTGTACATAATGCTTTTACTTGATCTTTCCCAAATTTTATAGTACACTTACTCCCAGAGAGCCGAACCACAAAAGGTAACTAAACTTTTACCTTGTTCTCCAGAGAAAAAATTCCGTAACTCTTTCCTTAAGAGGTCTGAGTTGCCCACTAAGAACCCATTGTCACATGGTTGAATCCATTTAATTCAGTGTCCCACTCTCTATCTGCCTGCCTGCTAGGAAACTTCCTTCCTGTCTCATTGAGGCTCACAGTGACTCCATGGATCTTAAAATCAGCTTGGGTCTATGATAATACTTATGGCCTGAATCTACTTTCACAAGAACCTGCAGGTGTATCCTTCTAATGACTTGGGCTTGTCTTGAAGTTCCAAAACCCAGTCTTTGCTAAATCCTGAATAACAACCTGATCCTGTCAGCCTAAAGCCACAGTCATGATAATCAAAGCCACTTCTCTTTTAGGTTGTGGGACATGGACCCAGAATAATGATATAGTAGCAGTGGTAGGCACAGAGCTGGATCCCACTTGCAAATCTCCCGAGAACAGCATCCTCTGGCCAGATCCTCTCCTAAAATTCACAGAATAAAGTCCCCAGGATAGAGTTCTAGAGTTAAAGACCAGGATACTTATTCAGAAAGGTAGAATATCAGGTCCACGAGATGGGAAACTTCTTTCCTACTCACTGCCATTTCCCAATGTCTAGTCCAGGAGTTGGCATTTAGTATTTGTTCAATAATACTTGCATGCACGAATAAAAAGAATATCTGAAAGAGTTATAAGTTTGAAAAAGAAAATATAAAACACGAAGTATAACAAAGGAATTTAATTTCTTTTATTTCAAGAAGAGAAAAATTTAAGAGAAATTTACATTAAAAGAGTTGAAGGACTTAATTAGGGAGGGACTATAAGGGGCAGTATTAAATAGTATAAACAATTTGATACAGACTGCCTGGGTTCAAATCCTGGCTTTGACGTTTACCAGCTATGTCAGTGTGGCAAGTTAGTTTGTCTCTCTAAGCCTCAATTTTCTTTTCTGTAAAATGGGAATAATAATAATACCTGCCTAATGGAACTGTTGTGGAAATTACACGAGTTAATTTATGGAAATGATATAGTACCCTGGCTACAGAGTCCGTCCCCATCATCGTTAGCCCTTATTAGTAGTAATATAGTACTATTATAATCTTGTGTGCCAACACCAATTGTTTGGTGATGGCTTCCTAGAGGGCTGTGTGGAAGAGTGTATCTACTGAGCACCTAAGCCTGGAAGGAAAAAAGTGTTATGTCTGCTCTGGATGCAACTTGAAGGAGTAGTTTGATCACATGCCATATATTTGCAATTCTTGACCTGGCCTGTACATTTCTCAAAAGTAGAGACTGTGCTTATTCATCTCTGTAACCCCAGTACCTGGCAAAGTATTTGACACATACTGGTTCTGTCAATAAATCTTTTTTCAAGGGTTCAACTTTGTCATTGGCTGGCTAATAGCTTTTCTCTGCTGTAATTCCATATGATGGATCATTGCATTTATAGCATTATAGTCCCATAGTAAATACTGGAGCAAACTCTGGTCTCAGTCAAGTGGTGGTGGTATATTAAGAATGAACACAGGCTCCATCAAAAATGTTCCACATTCCATAAATTCAGTACATTCCAAGAGGGATTAATGCTATACCAGGATTCCCCCGCATGGTACCACATGTGGACATTCTGTTGATTTATGTGTGTCTCTCTCTTCAAAAGTCCTTTTTTCAACCTCATTTTAAATCTTATATAAAAATTCTTTGAGAGTATTGCGGTCTTGTAGCAATAATCTGGCAATGACTCACCTCCATTTCACAATTAAATACTGTAAAAAGCAATACCCGGATCTTGCCAATAAATTCCTCAACTGTCTTCTCTATGACTTGTTGAAATAGCAGTGGCTTTTTCTGTCATCAGCATATATATAATTGAAGACTCAGCGAGCAGTCCAATTTTTAAAATATTATACAGCACCAGAATAATAGAACAGGACTCAAGTTACTTTGGTTTTTATCTCCAAATATAAATTTCAGATTACTTCAAAGCATACAAGTATTCCTAACATACTACTAGGGTTATAGAAGGAAGAATAATCCTAATAAGAAGTCCTAGGAAAGAGAGAGTGTATATAGAAATGAGATGGTGTTCAGTAAATAAAGGTCAAAGTGAATTGGGATAACACCATGGCTTTGGATTAATGTGAGGATTGCTCTTGGTCTTCTCAGAGAAGAATGGATTACCTACAAGTCTGGGCTACCATGCTTAGGATTCAGCAGGGGCAGCTGGTTACATATTCAGGATAGGGCAGGTAGGGTAGGTCTAGGGACCTAGCTCTGGAATTGTGACACTGGGGAAGGATAGGAATAGGATGAAAGAGGAGGGCTAGCCCAGTTGGAGTTGATGAAAGGAGGTGGGATATAACAGATAAGGGATGGATATTCATACAGAAAGTCAGCAACTCTTAGTCTTGCAACCAAGTAATCGTCTTCACACAGCACCACCTTCTTGGGAAAAAATTGTACTCAAAAATAAAAATTTTTGATCAGAGGGTTTATGAGGTTAAGCACAAAATTAGCATGAAGTCACTGGTTGGGACTTATTAAGGTGTATCTCTATTTCACAGTAGCATATCTATTTTTAAGAACTATTTAATTCAGAAATATTTAGATAAAGGATATGTTGATAAAACTAGTAAAACTCTACAACTGCTGGTGAAAGCAGATTTTTAAAAATCCTGGGTGATTTAGCTGTTTAACCTGTCCTCTTCAGCAATCTAGAACAAAATAACATAAATTCTAGCTTCAAAGAATAGAGAATTATTACCCTTTGAAAGATAGAGAAATTCTGGAAAAAAAAAAACCAAAACTCTCATGGCTTTTATCTAGATCCAGAGGAAGTATGAGGGTCCCTAAGTATGAGAAAGACCAGTCTGACTTTTTCAGAAGAAACAGAACCATTTGAGTTAAAGTCAGATGAGGCTACAGCATAGAAGAGTCCTGCCCTAGATACCCTACTTAAAATTGCAAATACCCCTACACTGGAACTTCCAGTCCTCTTCACTTTGCTCTATTTGTTTTTTCCCATAGCACCGACCTCCTTCTAACAGACTATGTTTACTTTTTATTGTTTGTCTCACCACACCAGAATGTAAGCTCTGTAAGAGGTAAGGATTTTTTGCCAGTTTTGTTCACTGATGTAACTCAGCTTCCTAGAACAGTGCCTACCTAGTACAGGGTAGATGATAAATAAATATGTGTTGAATGTTTATTCACTGAATCTTATATAAACAGAACCAGAATCATACCAAGTAAGGAAGGTCGCATCATCATGTTAAGGGTAAGTATTAATGATTCAAACCAAGTTATGGGGAAATAGTGAAATATCTAACAGAGATGGACCAAGGGTTGAAATTCAGTGAGCCTCAGGTTTATGAGCTGCTCTGAAGCTTTGAAGCCAGAAGCAAGTCAGCATGAGTGGGTGTCCAGATGACTCCTGACCCTGGCAGATACCGTCAGCTACCTGTCTGCTTTCCATTCCCCACCCTTAATTGCCATTGGAAACCCTGTTTTGTTTATAATGACATTATACACAACTTTGGATGGGGAGCCATTAATTGGGTCTAAGCCAATTATGACCATTCTTTTCCCTTTTTCTCAGCCTTTCCATCCAGGCCAGTGAGAACTTACCAGGAAGTCAACTAGGCATTTCTGAAAAATAAAAATTAGTTTTTCTGATAGAGACGTAAATGGTTGTCATGGTTCTTCCCTCTTCTTCCTGTCTTGAACAAAGGGCATAAGAAATGGACCTGCACAAGGCCATGTCATGTGTCTGAGTGACAGTCAAGAGAACTTCATGTTCATCAGCCTTTACCTCATAGACACTGAACCAACACTAACAAGTGTCTACCTCAGGATCCTTTATTAAGTGGGAATTACCTTATTTTTAAAGTCCATTCTACTGGTCATTTACCTGTTTATTCCCAGATTTACTTCACATCTTTCTCTGTAATTGATAGTTCTAAACTTTCTTGGCAGCTTATGTCCAACTAGGTATAGTCCATTGGCAGCATTAGCAAGAGACTGTAGATTGAGAGGAAAGGAGAAGCCAGGGAATTCCTCCTTTTCCTCTGCTTCAGGCAGTATCTCCAGCATTGGCTGTGTCACCTCTGTATCTCAATTTCTGCTGACAACCCCTCTTCCATGGTCCCATCTTCCACCAAACAGCCATGCTGTAGATCTGGCTCCATGTGGCAATGACTCCTATGTTCCAGTAAACATCATCTCCTTCTTTTGTCCCTGCATCCCTGTGACTGGTAATGTCTTCTGCTATAACTAATCTTTGAGTTGCTACTCTTTGAGATAAGTTATTTAGCTTCAAAGCTTTTCCAGCCCCTTTGTAACTAGTTCCTTGTATTAAATTATTAATATTGGACTACCTAGCATGGACTGGGCTTTCCTGACTGATATAGCACCTTAGCTGGATTTTCCTTTACTTGACAAGTCACTCTCTGAATTCATCCAAACCTTAAGAAATAATTAAAGCTTCTTTACCTTGTGGACTGGTAGATTTGAGTAAAGTCCACCTTCCACCTTCCTTTTTAATATATATGAGAACCACACCAAATTGTTGTCTTTACTCTGTCCCTGCCCATACTGAGGCCACAGTCACCCTGTAAACTCCATGGCCACTCTCTGCCTGAGATCTGAGGATTACTCCAAAATATGATTTTCCCACACTACACATGGAACATTCTTTCTTATTGATCGCCAACTCATTCCATTCCAATGGGTCTGTACCCTGATTCACCCTCTCTACCAAGCCCCTTAAGATTGATAACATACTTAGATTGTCTACATGTCTTCTCAAGATTTACCTCCCCAGCTGCTTCCCTGGGTATGCTTACCTTTAACCATAAAGCAAATGATGTACTGCTCTGCATTCAACCAATGGTCTCTAGGAACCAAAAGCAGCCTGGGCCTAAGAACCTCTGGAAATAAACCCTGTAAAAAAGATCCAAACTGTGTGTGTGTGTGTGTGCGTGCATATGTAGTGCAGAATGAATTTTAAAGTTCTTTCTTCTAACGGGTAGAGGGCAGGATGGAAATTTTGGAGAATAAACAAATTCGTTATTTCAACCAATATATATTGAGCTATACTTTGTGCTTAGCCCTGTTCTGTATGCGCGGGATATGGCAGTCAACAAGGCAGGAAAAACCCTGTTCTCTGTCCTCCTAGAGCTGCTTCTGACTTTTCAGAATGACATAGAGAGCCTACAGCCAGCAGAGTTTGTCATTAAGGTCATTAAGGCAATGTTTTCACAAGACACAGGTCAAAGTCTTGATATCAAAAGGAATAACTTTTCATCCTATGTGATTAGATTGTGTTGTCTCCCACCAAAATGAATGCTCATCCTGGCAAGGAGTGCTTGCTTCTAGGGCAAAACAGCAAGAAAATAAACCAGCACTCAGGTGATAAGTACACCAAAATGAAATGGAGCACCCCCATTTTGCTTTCTCTCATTGACTAGAATTCAAACCCTCCCCCTCGTATAGTCAGCAATACCTGAGTTGAAGGGCATCAGCATACAGTCCAGGACTGAGACACCTAGAGCATGCTGAATGCAAGAAGGGTTTGGGTGGTGAGGAGAAGGGTGACAGAATCTCTTTCTTATCCAGGGAGAGTAGAACCATCAGAAGAGAGGGAGACACACACACACACACACACACACACACACACACACACACAGAGAAAGTCAGACAAAGACAGAGATGGGCCTGGTGGTAGCAAGAGAGATATTGTCTTCATGGAACTCCCTACTTTTGAATGCTTGAATGTGTCAGAAAAGCAGCTACATCTGAAAAGATGCTCTTTAAGGTTTCATTTAGTACTAACACTCCACAATTCTAAGATCTAAAGCAAGATGGAAAAAAAGCCCTAAATTCATTATTTGGATTATATCGTATTTGATAAGGCCCAACACTTCTTAAGGAAGATGTAATGTATCTTTACTAGTGTTTATAAAGAAACAAAAAATGCACTCTAGTTTTCAAAAGCAGTAGTAAATTTCAATGTCTTATACTTCTCAAGAAAGATCTGAGTTCAGTCAACACTACCAGAAACTGGTGTCTATAATCAACATAAAATTTCCTTCTAAAAGCAAAAAGTAGTGCCTGCGTTAAACTGAAGTGAGATCTTTGAAATATTTTAACAATACTAACTTAACTTTAATGATCTGGTTTAACTTTCACATCCACCCTATGAGGTAGATAAAATTTGAGATCCTATTTATAGGTGTGGAGATTGGGACTTGGAAAAGCTGAGTAACCTGTTCAAAGTTACCTGGCCATTCAGTGACAGAGCCTGGATTGGAACTTGAACATCTTGGTTGCTGTCTATTTTTTTCACTATCTTGTAGTGCATCAGATAGACTAGAGGATGTCATAGTAACAAAGGAATAAGAGAAATCTTGAACTCAGCTTGCTTTAATAATCTTGAAGGAAGCTCCAAGTGTTCCAGGAGCTAATGCAAAGGCACTTGAAGATGGCCCCACACGCATTCTGCCCATTAGTGAGCTGATCAGGTTCAGCCTCATGGAACTAGTCTGAGAGAATGCTGAAGGGCTTTCAACTTTCAGGGCCCTTGTTTTCCAAGTTCTTTGAGTTAGGAGATAAGTAGCAACAAAACTATGCCCATCACTTCCTACAGAATCCTTACTCTCTTTTTTCACATCCCTTCATCCAGTTTCCAAAAGGAAATACAAGGGACTTTACCATCCTCACTCAGTGGCCCCATCACAGGGAGCCTTTGTAGTCCACAAGCATAATTGTCCTTGATCAGTTCTTAGAACAGATCCATTTTCCACATCTTTGTGAACACTGCTGCTGACTGCCTTATCAGAGGGGCAAGAATTAGGCGGCATAGCCCACAAGTTTATTTTTCTTAGTTAGGCCAGACAGCAGTCTGGGGCTGGAGTGGTGAGTGGAAGGAGGTAGAAGACCACAAAAGAAAGGAGAGAGAGAGAGAGAATAGCCACACTCAGCTCTAGGGGGCCTGGGGTTTTTTTTTTGTTATTTTCTAATGCCTGTGAATTAACAGCTGTTAATGGAATTTTGAGTTCAGCTGATTCCAGCGGTGTTGAATCTACAATGAAGAAGATCAGTCCTATTCTAAATTCCCAAACTCCTACCTGCAGTACATTTCCCCAAACCTTATCAGGGCCTCCAACAAAGTGATAAGTGCCACAGGTTAGATTGACAGTGTTGGTTCACAAACATTAATGTGGAACTTGACAACAGTGGTTCTCAACTTGACTTGCCCCAGTTCCAGCCCCAGCAGCATTTCTGATTTAGTTGAGTTCAGTAAGACTGGGGACAGAATTTTAAAACTCCTCCCAGGTTTTTTTAGTTGTAGACAAGACTGCGACCCCCCCTCCCCCCCCCCCCCCCCCCCCCCGCTGTAGAACACCATATCTGAGGTCCAGACCCTCTGCCTGCATATCAGAGGATTCTGCAGGGCAGGGTTAAGTAGGGTGCCAGTGAACATAGTCTTGGCTATGTGAGGCCTTCTGCAGTTCCACAAATCCACTTCTTTAAATGATGACTGGGGCTTGAAAATAGAAGTCCACCCTAGCATACCCACAAGCTATACTTTCAAGCAATACTAAACCTCACAGATTTGAGTCAAAACTACAAAGACTAATCAAAGTCTCTCCATCCTCCTACCAACCAACAGGTAGAATTATTGGGCCAAGGAAGAACCCCTCTTGATCTTCTCTTTGCTTCCAGGACATGATTTTCAGTCAAACTAAACTTAAACTTAACCCAAACATGAGAGTACATCTTCTACCCCATAATGCAGGTTGACCTAGAAGATACACTATCTCTTCCCTTATTTTGTGCCAACCACATGCATCTGACTCTCAGAGGAGTAGGAATGGGCCAAGGACTTCAAATTTCTCAGAATTAGAGGTATATCCAATTCATCTTTAAAGGTTTGCTGAAATCATGCACGTAGCAAAGGGCCTATCATCTCTCCCTGTAGTGCCCTTAGGAATATGTGAGTAATAAATTTATTGCCCATGTTACATGGAAGTCCTTTGTGGACTTTTCCAGAGTCTCAAATCTAATCACAGTTAAGCCAGTAAAGGGATTACAGCCTTATTGGGAGTTTATTTTGCAAGACTGCCACATAGCTCTGCCAGGATCCTGTTTTTCCCACTATGCTGAGCTCAAAGATCCCATTAAATAAAGTTGAACTCTTCAGTTATGCAGAAATATAAACAGACTGCTCAGTGTGATTTGGAGTTACATTTTCATTTGGAAAAAGATAATGTTCAAATACTAAACAGTGTTGGCCCCCATAACTCAAAAATCTGGATGTGATAGAAGAAATTCTAAAATTTCTCCAGTGAAAAAAAGTCACTACATATTCAAAACACAGGCATACACACACACACACACACACACACACACACACACAGACTTTGCCATTTTCTGTATCCTAGCCATAGAGTCTACTTGATAATCGATGGCTGAAGAGTTTCTCCGTGGATAAACCATTAAGGACAGCATATACCCATTCATAGCATGGGACAAACCCAGTAGAAAACTTTGTAGAATCAAGTCTAAACCATTCGTCTGATAACACAGCTAGTTCAGCCTAATCTGAGCATATGGTATTTTGTAGGCTTAGTAACAGTGTAGCTTGAGAAAGATACTACAGATAGGGTTGGACATCTCTACTATGTAGGTTTCTGTAGACTAAAAATCTAATACTTGGTCCTAGGTAAGCCAAACTAGTAGAATAAAAGGTCCCTGTCCATATACAATTAGATCCAATCAACCACTTTAACCATAACAAAATAATTCCCATTTCTATGTAAAATTGTGAACTGAAATGCCAAGGAGGAAATCTATTGTATATCTCAGAAATCTGTACACTATCTTTCTACTGACAGATAGGAATTCGAGCCACATCTCCTCAGGTGCATTTCTGACAGTGCAGTGACGAGTGATTTAGGAGGAGATGATGGAAATGAAAGAGGGTTATGGGATTTACTCTGCTGAAAGGACATTGATAACCCTCTTCCACATTGCATTTTTGTTCACTCACATTATGGCTATAAAAGCAGCGTGGTTGAGCCTCTGGCTATAACTGCCACATAACTGGAGAGATTGTATTTTCCAAAATGGCTGCAAAAATATCTCCCATCCTTCCTACTCTTCTACTATGTGATATTGCCACTCCCCCCATCCAAGAGGAGAGTCCAGTTCCCTTTTGTTTGAATCTGGGCAGGGCTTGTGGCTGCTTCTACTGGTAAAGTATGGCAGAAGTGATGCTGTATAACTTCCAAGACTGGGTTATACAAGGCAATGTAGCTTTTGTCTTGTTCACTAGCACACTTCCACTTGGAGCCTGGAACTGCCAAGTAAGAAGTTCAACTACCATGACGTCACCATGCTGTCAGGAAGCCAAACCACATGAAGGCCGTAAGAAGGTGCTGCATTCAACAGCCCCAGTGGCATTCTCAGCAAACCATCAATACCAGCTGCCAAACCTATGAGTGCAGCCTCTTGATCATCCAGCCCAGTCTAACCCTCAGATGACAGCAGCCCCAGTGAATCTGATTCCATCTGCCTGAGAGACCCCAAGCCAGAACCATCCAGCCAAGCTCCTCCAAAATTCCTGATGCAAAAAATAATGAGTAAAACAAAATGGCTGTTTTAAGCCACTAAGTTTGGGAGTAATTTGTTATGCAACAATAGTAGCCAAAACAGAATTATTTCAGAGTTACTTTTACTTCCTACTATTCAGACTGCTTCAGAATCCAAGAAAATCAGAAGTTTCTGACCACCTTCAGGAAAGGAGTATCTTTTCTGAGGCACTTGACCTTGAACTTTCCAGCACTCTGGAGTTCCTAGAATTTGCTAACAGCTAATGGCCTTGACAAGCAGTCATGTAATGTAATCAGACAGAGAAGATTATATTTACAAGAACTCTTCTAAGAAAGATTGCTCCATATATTTAGGAAAATACACTTTGATCAACTCATGGTAGAAATGCGATGAGAGTAGGGCAGAGTGAGACATTCTGTTCATGTTCAAGTAGTAATAAATAGTTGCTAAATTTTCTTCTAAGGGGGCGGGTTGCTATTCATAGCAGACCCTTTTGCTTTGTCGAATACCTAGCTGAGTAGAGATTGCAAGTTTAGGAAAAGAACTGAATAACTCAGCAAAATAGAGGAAACTGGACCATGTTTAGGAAAAGTGAAAAGGAGAACACCCTGTTTGCTGAGTAGCCGAAATGAGAACTTTGGGGAACAGAGATATTCAACAATATTTTGAAAGAGTTTGCTATTGAATGTGTAAGGGAAATTTTATCCTCTGTCATTCTTACCAGAATTTCAGTAAATATTACATTGCTCAATCATTCTCTTATTGCAAGTGGTTTAGAGAAATATGGAAATATTGAGGTTATCAAGATTAAAAAAGACTACATATAAGGACCAGGAGATATCTAGGTTACCCACATACTGGTAAAAATGTAGCAGGGACAAAACATTTTTTTGAAAAGGGAAAGAAAACTGCCAAAATAATTTACCCTAAGGTATCACCCAGTCATGGAAGGCCCATGTTAAAGGAAGAGTTTTATACACACACTGTACCCTAAAGATTGAGAGAGAGAACAGGCACACTCAGCGCTCAGGCACATTCCTAAGCACTGATTTTTATTTTCTTCCCCTGATGCTAATGGTTGTTTTGTTTTAAAGGAGAAGAAACTTGTGGGAAAAGTTGGGCTGTGGATATACAGAAAGGGTCATATCCCAGAGTCCCATAAAAATGGCACAATGCTTTTACAAACTCTTATTATCTCTTTCAACGCTTTCAAAATTTTCTTTTTATTGGTCCCACTTCTGAGGAATAAGCTCTAATGTGATTCTGATCTGACGAACAAATCTGCACTAACTTGTTCATAACTGGTAATAAGTGAATGTATTTTATGTATTTAGCTCCCTGGGTCATTTGCATTTATAACCTACGTGAACTTTACCCCACAATATTGCGTATGAGAAAAGAGTACCATTTCTTCACTTTCTTCAAATTAAATCCAAGTTTGAGCCTCTTTCCTCCTGCAATTGTAGAAAAATTCAACTTCTGTCATTATTGGGATTGGTAGAGAGAAGTCTTCTCCTTCTTAGGCTCCATCTATAATCTAGGAACCTGATGTGGTTCCTGAAAATAGAGGGAAAAGTCACCGGCCTTCAGCCCGTCCTACCTGCTGATACACATTGTACGTATTTCATTGCTCTTTGAAGTCTGGTGGCTCCAAAGTTTCCTCTGCTGTGTGTAGGTAGAGAGAATGTAGCTAAGGCAGGAGCCCTGTGCTAGTGTCCAGCCTCCTTAGGTGCAGCTTTCCTGCCTTCCACCTGGGTCTCTTTCATGGTGCAGGATTCCCCACACAGAGTTCCATTCCCTCCAATTTTGAGGAGTCTCCCTTCTCAAAGGACACTCACTTCTCTCCCATTTCCCTAGTATACCATCAGCCCTCTGTATCCACATGTTCCGTATCTGCAGATTCAACCAACTGCAGATGGAAAATACTTGAAAAAAAAATCCCGGAAGTTCTAAAAAGCAAAACTTGAATTTGCTGCACCAGCAAATATTTACATAGCATTTATATTTTATTAGGTATTATAAGTAATCTAGAGGTGATTTTTAAAAAATATGGGAGAATGTGCGTAGGTTACATGCAAATACTCTGCCATTTTATATAAGGGACCTGAGCATCCACAGATGTTAGTATCTGGTTGCGGGTCCTGGAGCCAATCCGCCACAGATACTGAGGGATGACTGGAATCCTCTCAAGGAGATCAGCCCTTCGGGACATAAAATCTGGAAAGAGCCAATGTCTATAGTCAGTTTTACTTCCTGGACTCACAACACAATCCTCCCCTGAAGCAAGGGAGAGACTCAGAGGGCAAAGCTACCTTCCTGGGAAAGTTATAGAAAAACATACTGCAAAAGGAGAACACAAAATAATGTCTCAACAGAACACTCAAACATGTATTCGACAAGATACTGCAGAAGGAGTAATATTTTTACCCAAAAGAATGGGACTTTTAACATCGGTCCTTTAGCACTCTTCAGGTCTGGGAAAGGTCCCTCTCCAAAAGGCTCTGCCCAAGCACAAAGCACTTGAGGAAATTCTGAGTTTAGGGGCCTTGGGTGCAGCCCTGAATCACCTCTGAGCAGTAAACATCAGGAAGACATTTCCCAGCTCCAACCTCCACCTCCAGGAGAATGTCAGCAATAATTCTGGGTGTGTTAGCCAAAGGCAGGCCTTGCCCTAACTGACTCCTACCAGAAACAGCTGCCTTTGGAAACAGCAGAAATAGCTTTCTGTGTTAGGAGGAAGCAACAGGAACCCTGGCGCTGAGCAGACCTCACACTTCCTTCTTACCACTAGTTTACAGGCAGCATGGTGTAGGGAAAATGAGGTCAAGGAGCTCTCGCCCTCTTTATAGGCCTGGGTGACTAGGGAGATGATCTTCAGAAACAGATTCCTTGATCACTCCCCTTGGTACCCATAAGACTTAGACTCTGACATATGACTTCAGAGGGGGTCTGCCAAAAACCCGGGTTAACCTTCTGAGAATGGCAAACTTAGAAGTCCAAAAGTATATAGATTTTCATATCCAAAATAAGAGAGGTATTATAGCAAAACACAGGTTACATTTCCATAGGACATTTTTTTTTTTTTTGCATTTCACTTAGATCAAGAAAACAACAACCGATGGTGGACCAAGATGGCGGAGTAGAAAGACGTGCTCTCAACCCCTCTTGCGAAAACACCAGAATCACAACCAGCTGCTGGACAATCATCGACAGGAAGACACTGGAGCTCACCAAAAAAGATACCTCACATCCAAAGACAAAAGGAGAAGCCACAATGAGAGGGTAAGAGGGGCACAAGCACAGTAAAATCAAATCCCATAACTACTGGGTGGGTGACTCACAGACTGGAGAACACTTATACCACAGAAGTCCACCCACTGGAGTGAAGGTTCTGAGCCCCAAATCAGGCTTCCCAACCTGGGGGTCTGGCAACAGGAGGAGGAATTCCTAGAGGATCAGACTTTGAAGGCTAGTGGGATTTGATTGCAGGACTTTGAATGGACTGGGAGAAACAGAGACTCCACTCATGGAGGGCACACACAAAGTAGTGTGCGCATTGGGACCCAGGGGAAGGAGCAGTGATCCCAGGGGAGGCTGAACCAGACCTACCTGCTAGTGTCGGAGGGTCACCTGCAGAGGAGGGGTGTGGCTGTGGTTCACCATGAGGACAAGGAAACTGGCAGCAGAGGTTCTGCGAAGTACTCCTTGGCGTGAGCCCTCCCAGAGTCTGCCATTAGCCCCACCAAAGAGCCCAGGTAGGCTCCAATGTTGGGTTCCCTCAGGCCAAACAACCAACATGGAGGGAACCCAGCCCCACCCATCAGCAGTAAAACAGATTAAAATTTTACTGAGATCTGCCCACCAGAGCAACAGCCAGCTCTACCCACCACCAATCCCTCCCATCAGAAAACGTGCACAAGCCTCTTAGATAGCCTCATCCAACAGATGGCAGACTGCAGAAGCAAGGAGAACTACAATCCTGCAGCCTGTGGAACAAAAACCACATTCACATAAAGATAGACAAGATGAAAAGGCAGAGGGCTATGTACCAGATGAAGGAACAAGATAAAACCCCAGAAAAACAACTGAATGAAGTGGAGATAGGCAACCTTCCAGAAAAAGAATTCAGAATAATGATAGTGAAGATGATCCAGGACCTCTGAAAAAGAATGGAGGCAAAGATCAAGAAGATGCAAGAAATGTTTAACAAAGACCTAGAAGAGTTAAAGAACAAACAAACAGAGATGAACAATACAATAATTGAAATGAAAACTACACTAGAAGGAATCAATAGCAGGATAACTGAGGCAGAAGAACGGATAAGTGACCTGGAAGACAGAATGGTGGAATTCACTGCTGTGGAACAGACAAAAGAAAAAAGAATGAAAAGAAATGAAGACAGCCTAAGAGACCTCTGGGACAACATTAAATGCAACAACATTCGCATTATAGGGCTCCCAGAAGGAGAAGACAGAGAGAAAGGACCTGAGAAAATATTTGAAGAGATTATAGTCGAAAACTTCCCTAACATGGGAAAGGAAATAGCCACCCAAGTCCAGGAAGCACAGAGAGTCCCATACAGGATAAACCCAAGGAGAAACACGCCGAGACCCATAGTAATCAAATTGGCAAAAGTTAAAGACAAAGAAAAATTATTGAAAGCAGCAAGGGAAAAACAACAAATAACATACAAGGGAACTCCCATCAGGTTAACAGCTGATTTCTCAGCAGAAACTCTACAAGCCAGAAGGGAGTGGCATGATATGCTTAAAGTGATGAAAGGGAAGAACCTACAACAAAGATTACTCTACCCAGCAAGGATCTCATTCAGATTTGATGGAAAAATCAAAAGCTTTACAGACAAGCAAAAGCTAAGAGAATTCAGCACCACCAAACCAGCTCTACAACAAATGCTAAAGGAACTTCTCTAAGTGGGAAACACAAGAGAAGAAAAGGACCTACAAAAACAAACCCAAAACAATTAAGAAAATGGTCATAGGAACATACATATCGATAATTACCTTAAACGTGAATGGATTAAATGCTCCAACCAAAAGACACAGGCTTGCTGAATGGATACAAAAACAAGATGCGTATATATGCTGTCTACAAGAGACCCACTTCAGACCTAGGGACACATACAGACTGAAAGTGAGGGGATGGAAAAAGATATTCCATGCAAATGGAAATCAAAAGAAAGCTGGAGTAGCAATACTCATATCAGATAAAATAGACTTTAAAATAAAGAATGTTACAAGAGACAAGGAAGGGCACTACATAATTATCAATGGATCAATCCAAGAAGATGTAACAACTATAAATATATATGCACACAACATAGGAGCACCTCAATCCATAAGGCAACTGCTAACAGCTATAAAAGAGGTAATCAACAGTAACACAGTAATAGTGGGGAACTTTAACACCTCACTTACACCAATGGACAGATCATCCAAACAGAAAATAAGGAAACAGAAGCTTTAAATAACACAATAAACCAGATAGATTTAATTGATATTTATAGGACATTCCATCCAAAAACAGCAGATTACACTTTCTTCTCAAGTGCTCACGGAATGTTCTCCAGGTTAGATCACATCTTGGGTCACAAATCAAACCTCAATAAATTTAAGAAAATTGAAATCATATCAAGCATCTTTTCTGACCACAATGCTATGACATTAGAAATGAATTACAGGGAAATAAAAGTAAAAAACACAAACACATGGAGGCTAAACAATACGTTACTAAATAACCAAGAGATCACAGAAGACATCAAAGATGAAATCAAAAAATACATAGAGACAAATGACAATGAAAACATGATGATCCAAAACCTATGGGATGCAGCAAAAGCAGTTCTAAGAGGGAAGTTTATAGCTATACAAGCCTACCTAAAGAAACAAGAAAAATCTCAAATAAACAATCCAACCTTACACCTAAAGGAACTAGAGAAAGAAGAGCAAACAAAACCCAAAGTTAGCAGAAGGAAAGAAATCATAAAGATCAGAGCAGAAATAAATGAAATAGAAACAAAGAAAACAATAGCAAAGATCAATAAAACTAAAAGCTGGTTCTTTGAGAAATAAACAAAATTGTGAAACCTTTAGCCAGACTCATCAAGAAAAAGAGGGAGAGGACTCAAATCAATAAAATTAGAAATGAAAAAGGAGAAGTTACAACAGACACTGAAGAAATACAAAGCATCCGAAGAGACTACTACAAGCAACTCTATGCCAATAAAATGGACCACCTGGAAGAAATGAACAAATTCTCAGGAAGGTATAACCTTTCAAGACTGAACCAGGAAGAAATAGAAAATATGAACAGACCAATCACAAGTAATGAAATTGAAACTGTGATTAAAAATCTTCCAACAAACAAAAGTCCAGGACCAGATGGCTTCACAGGTGAATTCCATCAAACATGTAGAGAAGAGCTAACACCCATCCTTCTCAAACTCTTCCAAAAGATGGCAGAGGCAGGAACACTCCCAAACTCATTCTATGAGGCCACCATCACCCTGATACCAAAACCAGACAAAGGTACTACAAAAAAAAATTACAGACCAATATCACTGATGAATATAGATGCAAAAATCCTCAACAAAATGCTAGCAAACAGAATCCAGCAACACATTAAAAGGATCATACACCATGATCAAGTGAGATTTATGCCAGGGTTGCAAGGATTCTTCAATATACGCAAATCAATCAATGTGATACACCATATTAACAAATTGAAGAATAAAAACCATATGATCATCTCAATAGATGCAGAAAAAGCTTTTGACAAAATTCAACACCCATTTATGATAAAAACTCTCCAGAAAGTGGGCACAGAGGGAAACTACCTCAACATAATAAAGGCCATATACGACAAACCCACAACAAACATCATTCTCAATGGTGAAAAACTGAAAGCATTTCCTCTAAGATGAGGAACAAGACAACGATGTCCACTTTTGCCACTATTATTCAACATAGTTTTGGAAGTCCTAGCCACGGCAGTCAGAGAGGTAAAAGAAATAAAAAAATACAAATTGGAAAAGAAGAAGTAAAACTGTCACCGTTTGCAGATGACATGATAGTATGCACAGAATCCTAAAGATGCCACCAGAAAACTACTAGAGCTAATTAATGAATTTGGTAAATTTGCAGGATACAAAATTAATGCACAGAAATCTCTTGCATTCCTATACACTAATGATGAAAAATCTGAAAGAGAAATTCAGGAAACACTCCCATTTACCATTGCAACAAAAAGAATAAAATACCTAGGAATAAACCTACCTAGGGAGACAAAAGACCTGTATGCAGAAAACTTTAAGACACTGATGAAAGAAATTAAAGATGATACCAACAGTTGGAGAGATATACCATGTTCTTGGATTGGAAGAATCAATATTGTGAAAATGACTACACTACCCAAAGCAATCTACAGATTCAATGCAATCCCTATCATCCCAATGGCATTTTTTACAGAACTAGAACAAAAAATCTTAAAATTTGTATGGAGACACAAAAGACCCCGAATAGCCAAAGCTGTCTTGAGGGAAATAAACGGAGCTGGGGGAATGAGACTCCCTGACTTCAGACTATACTACAAAGCTACAGTAATCAAGACAATATGGTACTGGCACAAAAACAGAAACATGGGTCAAGGGAACAAGATAGAAAGCCCAGAGATAAACCCATGCACCTATGGTCAACTAATCTATGACAAAGGAGGCAAGGATACACAATGGAGAAAAGACAGTCTCTTCAATAAGTGGTGCTGGGAAAACTGGACAGCTACATGTAAAAGAATGAAATTAGAACACTCCCTAACACCATACACAAAACCAAACTCAAAATGGATTAGAGACCTAAATGTAATACCAGACACTATAAAACTCTTAGAGGAAAACATAGGAAGGACACTCTATGACATAAATCACAGCAAGATCTTTTTTGATCCACCTCCTAGAGTAATGGAAATAAAAACAAAAATAAACAAATGAAACCTAATGAAACTTCAAAGCTTTTGCACAGCAAAGGAAACCATAAACAAGTCGAAAAGACAACCCTTAGAATGGGAGAAAATATTTGCAAACGAATCAACGGACAAAGGATTAATCTCCAAAGTATATAAACAGCTCGTGCAGCTCAATATTAAAAAAACAAAACCGAATCCAAAAATGGGCAGAAGACCTAAACAGACATTTCTCCAAAGAAGACATACAGATGACCAAGAGGCACATGAAAAGCAGAGAAATGCAAATCAAAACTACAGTGAGGTATCACTTCACACCAGTTAGAATGGGCATCATCAGAAAATCTACAAACATCATATGCTGGAGAGGGTGTGGAGAAAAGGGAACCCTCTTGCCCTGTTGGTGGGAATGTAAATTGAGACAGCCACTATGGAGAACAGTATGGAGGGTCCTTAAAAAACTAAAAATAGAATTACCATATGATCCAGCAATCCCACTACTGGGCATATACCCAGAGAAAACCATAATTCAAAAAGACACATGTACCCCAATGTTCATTGCAGCACTATTTACAGTAGCCAGGTCATAGAAGCAACCTAAATGCCCATCGACAGACGAATGGATAAAGAAGTTGTGGTACATATATACAATGGAATATTGCTCAGCCATAAAAAGGAACAAATTGGGTCATTTGTTGAGACGTGGATGGATCTAGAGACTGTCATACAGAGTGAAGTAAGTCAGAAAGAGAAAAACAAATACCGTATATTAATGCATATATGTGGAACCTAGAAAAATGGTCCAGATGAACCGGTTTGCAGTGCAGAATTTGAGACACAGATGAGAGAACAAACGTTTGGCCACCAAGGGGGGAAAGCAGCGGGTGATGGTGGTGGTGGTGTGATGAATTGTGCGATTGGGATTGACCTGTATACACTGGTGTGGATAAAATTGATGGCTAATAAGAAACTGCTGTATAAGAAAATAAATAAAATTCAAAAATTCAAGGAAAAAAACCAACAACCCACGCCCTTAGTCTCTGGCTTCTTATTTCTTTTAGTAGCCTCACTTTGCAGATGAGGTAAACTGAGGCTCAGAGAGATTTAACTGACTCGTTTCAGGTCACACAGGTAGTAAATTGTATAATTCAGGATTAAAAACTGACATTTCTGTTTGACTTGACCCATTTGTGGCCTTTGGATATATATTTCAGTAAAACATTTTTAGATTTATTTATTATTTTAAGATAGATACTTGAAGAAGACTGGAACTTCTTAATATTAAGAGAGGCTGCATCCCTATTAGGACAACCAGACGTGTCTTTATTAAATTCTAAGCAAATTATCTGTCTCTGGCAGACACCAGTAGATCACAGATGGCAAAAGAAGTCTAAACAAGTCTCCTAATTATTTTACAAAGAATTGCTTTCTGTTTATGAGCTGTTAGCTCAATTTAAGCATTAGTGGTTTAATACTGGGGGTGTTTGTGTATGTGTGTATGTGTTAGAGGTGTCCATGCGGTAAACAAATAAACTTAATATAGAGCTGGGTAAAGCCAAAGAAAAAGCGCATTGTATACAACAGAACAACTAGAGTGTTCTGTAGCTTTGAAAAACATTGTGGCCAAACCAAGTGTTCTGCCCCTTAGGGAAACATGGGTTAGCGTTCTATCATCTCAGTATGAGCAGGTTATTTTCAGGTTCTATTGGCCTTCAAGATCCAGCCTAATAAACTTTGTTCTTGTGTACCCATGTTGTATAACAAAACTAACAGTTCCATTTGGGGAGCTGAGAGGGGAGGAGCTTTTTAATTCCTTTCACAGAAGTGTACGTTTTTCAGAAAAATTCTTAGTCCTGAACAAGTGCCTCTAAAGAGGGAAATAAGAGGTATGTTTCCTTTTGAGAAGTTATAGCATCTTTAAAGCACTTTTTTCAGTTGATTGAGGGTTTCATTAGAACCAAGTAATAGTAACCACCATTAACTGAATGCTTACTATGCACAAGTACCATATAGACATGATCTCATTTAATCGCCAAGGAAGTCTCAGTATATAGGCAGCATTTGTCACGCATTTGGACACAGAAACTGGGGTTCAGAGATTTTAAATAATTTGCTTTAAATAACCTTGTGGAATGTGATGGAGCTTTCTGACCTCAGCTCAAGCCCTAACCACTACACTATACTGCCTCCCAGCTTGACACTAGGGAAAGGCTAAATTATCCACACTGGAGAGGTGGGCGTTGGCACTAGATGACCAAGAACCAAGCTGTGATCAGCCATCCCTCCAAATTAGAGGACAACTCTAATCCTAATCTTTGCTTTGAAGGGAACGGTTTTCCGTGAGCAGTCTATTTTTCCAGCTTTCTGCTGGGTACTTTAGGGGGAAAAAAGATACTAAAATTTAATTTCTTTACAGAAAACACCTCTTTTTTCATTTCTTGGGGCCATGAAAAAAAAAAAGCCACATAAAATTAGATCACATGCAAAAACTTCTTCTGAGCTAATCACATAAAGATTATTCTGTCCTAAAGAAAAATTACGTTGAAGTTCAAATGTGTCTAAAATGAAAGTATCTACAGAAACTTTGCTACAAGTGACATTGATGGCTTTAAACCACAGTGGTCTTCACAGAAAGCTCATTTGAATGTTGAAAAGTAAAAATGGTAGCACCACAAATTGTGAAATTGTGATTAGTTTGTCTACTTGGCATTAACATGGATAAATATTGTGGACATAATGAGAAGCAAAACACAGAAATTGTAGAAGAATACATAAATATGAGTCCATTTATATAAAATTTAAAATATGTAAAATTAAATAATATATTTTATAAGGATACATACCTATGTGGAAGCTACTGTGAATTTCATGACAATGATACACCCCAAATTCAGGACAGTGGTTATCTCTGGAGAGAAGAGAAGGAGGTGAAATCTGAATAGGACACACAGAGAGCATTAACTGGGCTTGTCAAGTTTTATTTCTCAAGCTAGGAGATGACTGAGGTGTTTGCCTTTTACTGTTTACATCTTCTGGTTTTTTGAAACATTTCATGATTTTTAAAATTTTCCCTGAGATCAACATGCCCCCTCCAAGTGAACAAAGCAAAGGTCTGCTCATCATTGGAGTGCATTGCCTTCTTTTGACCTGAGAACTTATATCTCAGATGAGACAATGAAGACAACTCACAAGATTCCATTCTGGAAGAATGTGAATCTGTCCTAAATCTGCAACATGGGCCCTCTTCAACAACACTCAGAAACTCACTAGTGTGGATTCCATGCCTTTGCCCTCAGTCCTGGGAGCTGGTGGAGAAGGGGCACTGATATTCAAAGAGGGAGATAGATTTGGATTTCAATTCTAGCCTTGCCACTTTCTAGCTTTGATTTCTTCACCTATAAAATGGACCTAATAAGACAAACCTCCTCACTGGATTTTTATAAGGATGGAATTAGTTACCACATGCAAAGTGTTTTTGGCATGCAAAAAACACTCATAAATAATGTCGCCATGGTTTATATAAATCACCAGTCTAGGATTCTTTTTCTAGCTCTTACTTTCTCCCAGCTGTCTGACATTTTCAAATTTGCCCTGTACCTGAATATTTTCATTCAAATCACTTTCCCGAGACTCATGGTTAAGATGCATCCTAATTCAGTGTTTGGATAGTCCACTTTCCAGTTACTTCTGAACTTAAAAAAAAAGAGAAATAAAAATGTTCTACTTATTCATGTTTTTGTCGTTTTTAAAAGTACTGGTTGAGGTCATGAGACCATTACCTCAGAGTGCTCAGACATTATTAGAACAAATTACACTGGGTCACTGTGAGGAGAGCCCTAACACTCATTCTGACAGAGGAGGCTGGGAGGCCCCTTGAAAAGGAGTGAAAGAATGTATATTTTGTTGGCTCACACATGACATTATTTAGAAATAGCTCGTTTTGCTAATATGACCAGATGTCTCCCAGCCATATATAAAAACATTCTAACCTACACTGATTTGCTTAAGAAGTGTCCACAACAAGGTAGTTAACAAGACCGAAGGGCCTGTGTCTATTTAGGGGTAAATTTTGTTCAAGGATTGCATCATCTGCTGATGAGAGCTCTTCCTTGGGAGTACTAGAACCCTAATGTTAATGGGAAAAGTACTTACTTGAGCCAGAGATTAGAGGTTTGAAATTTTACTCTACCACTTCCTGGTGATGTGGCATGAGAATACTGTTTCATTTCTATGTCTCCCTTTCTTCATTTGTAAAGATTTAAGTGAATACCGTGAAAGAATTTGGAACAGAGACAGATGCATAGCAAGCATTCAACAAATGTTAGGTGAAATATTAGTTGACTCAGTAGATCAACTTGGACATGTATCTTCAAATTTCAGATCCTAGTTTCAAGATGATAAGGATGATAGTGGAGTGGAAAAAGTGTTAGACTTTGAGTCAAGAAAAATAACTAAATTGTGCTTATTATTTGCTGTGTGGCTTTGGACAAATTTCTTAACTTTTCTAAGTCTTATTTTCTTAATGTGCAAAATGGGCATAATAATATCCTCTCACTCCACTTTCCAGGATTTTGAGAGAAGCAAAGTTTGTGTTTCCTCAATCTTCAGATTCTGTATTTCTTCTGTTTCTAAAAGTAACAACAATTGTTAAGTATGTATTTTTGTTTTCTCAAATCACTACTTCTAATGGAATGAATAGCCTTCAGAAGAATCCAGTGGGGGCTTCCCTGGTGGCGCAGTGGTTGAGAGTCTGCCTGCCAATGCAGGGGACACGGGTTCGAGCCCTGGTCTGGGAGGATCCCACGTGCCGCGGAGCAACTGGGCCTGTGAGCCACAATTACTGAGCCTGCGCGTCTGGAGCCTGTGCTCCGCAACAAGAGAGGCCATGATAGTGAGAGGCCCGCGCACCGCGATGAAGAGTGGCCCCCGCTTGCCACAACTAGAGAAAGCCCTCACACAGAAACGAAGACCCAACTGCAGCCATAAAGAGAGAGAGAGAGAGAGAGAGAGAGAGAGAGAGAGAGGGAGGGAGGGAGGGAGGGAGGGAGGGAGAGAGAGAGAGAGAGAGAGAGAGAGAGAGAGAGAGAAGAGAGAGAGAGAGAGAGAGAGAGAAAGAAAGAAAGAGAGAGAGAGAGAGAGAAAGAAAGAAAGAAAGAAAGAAAGAAAAAAGAAAAGAAAGAAAGAAAGAATCCAGTGGAAGAATTACAACTAGGTTCTGGAATTCTGCAGTTCTCTTTGAGGGAACACTTTATATGCAAACAGAATACTAGTCCCTCCCACACAGAACAGTAGTAACAGCCATGATTAAGATAATTATCCATCTCTGGAGAAATGCTACCACCTTCTGTGACCTTGTGCTTTCAAGTTCAATAAGATGGAATAATTCCATAATAATTTAAATCCCAGAACTACCTTTACTAAGAGTCTGAGTAATAGTTCCTGAACACTCTACAAATCAAATTTTATAGCTAATTGGCTGCATTATTGGGTAAATCAAAGGATAATGCTTATGAAAGCCTGAGTTCTTTAAGAGTTCAGACCCAGTGAATTGGGTGGTATTTCTAGAACATGGGGTATGCATGAAAGTTTACATAATATTGCCTGGAAGACAATAACTTGAGTTAGATTTTTAGTTTAATGAATAGAAAATGCTTAAGTTAATTTATCTTCTTCCATTGGAAAAAAATTAACTCTCTTTAATTTCTAAATAATACATGAATACATTCTTACTTGAAAAAAGTTTAAACCCTATGAGGTTTAAACCCCTTTCATTAGCACTTCCCTTCTCAAAATAGTAGTCAGTCCAAAAACTGACTACTGTTATCAGTTCATCATATATTCCTTCAGAACTCTTTTCTCTGCATTTTCTTGAATATAAATAGTTTCATTAGTGTATATTCATACATAAATAATACAATTTATCCTTAACTAGCTTTTTACTCTTCTGTGTGTATTAGTCAACATGAAGATATCCACCTCATTCTTTTTAACTGTTGCATAGTACTCCACAGTATGAATGTGCTATCTTTGATTTAACCATTTACCTATTGTCTTACAAGCGAATCATTTCAAATATTTTGTTCTTACTTTTATTTTTTTTTTTACATCTTTATTGGAGTATAATTGCTTTACAATGGTGTGTTAGTTTCTGCTTTGTAACAAAGTGAATCAGCTATACATATACATATGTCCCCATATCTCCTCCCTCTTGCGCCTCCCTCCCACCCTCCCTAGCCCACCCCTCTAGGTGGTCACAAAGCACCGAGCTGATCTCCCTGTGCTATGCGGCTGCTTCCCACTAGCTATCTATTTTACATTTGGTAGTATATATAAGTACATGCCACTCTCTCACTTTGTCCCAGCCTACCCATGTCTTCAAGTCCATTCTCTACGTCTGTGTCTTTTTTCCTGTCCTGCCCCTAAGTTCTTCAGAACCACATTTTTTTTAGATTCCATATATATGTGTTAGCATACGGTATTTGTTTTTCTCTTTCTGACTTACTACACTCTGTATGACAGACTCTAGGTCCATCCACCTCACTACAAATAACTCAATTTCGTTTCTTTTTATGGCTGAGTAATATTCCATTGTATATAGGTGCCACATCTTCTTTATCCATTCATCTGTCTATGGACACTTAGGTTGCTTCCATGTCCTGGCTATTGTAAATAGAGCTGCAATGAACATTGTGGTACATGACTCTTTCTGAATTATGGTTTTCTCAGGGTATATGTCCAGTAGTGGGATTGCTGGGTCATATGGTAATTCTATTTTTAGTTTTTTAAGGAACCTCCATACTGTTCTCCATAGTGGCTGTATCAATTTACATTCCCACCAACAGTGCAAGAGGGTTCCCTTTTCTCCACACCCTCTGCAGCATTTATTGTTTGTAGATTTTTTGATGATAGCCATTCTGACTGGTGTGAGGTGATACCTCATTGTAGTTTTGATTTGCATTTCTCTAATGATTAGTGATGTTGAGCATTCTTTCATGTGTTTGTTGGCAATCTGTATATCTTCTTTGGAGAAATGTCTATTTAGGTCTTCTGCCCATTTTTGGATTGGGTTGTTTGTTTTCTTGATATTGAGCTGCATGAGCTGCTTGTAAATTTTGGAGATTAATCCTTTGTCAGTTGCTTTGTTCGCAAATATTTTCTCCCATTCTGAGGGTTGTCTTTTCATCTTATTTGTGGTTTCCTTTGCTGTGCAAAAGCTTGTAAGTTTCATTAGGCCCCATTTGTTTATTTTTGTTTTTATTTCCATTTCTCTATGAGGTGGGTCAAAAAGGATCTTGCTATGATTTATATCATAGAGTGTTCTGCCTGTGTTTTCCTCTAAGAGTTTTATAGTGTCTGGCCTTACGTTTAGGTCTTTAATCCACTTTGAGTTTATTTTTGTGTATGGTGTTAGGGAGTGTTCTAATTTCATTCTTTTACATGTACCTGTCCAGTTTTCCCAGCACCACTTATCGAAGAGGCTGTCTTTTCTCCATTATATATTCTTGCCTCCTTTATCAAAGATAAGGTGACCATATGTGCGTGGGTTTATCTCTGGGCTTTCTATCCTGTTCCATTGATCTATATTTCTGTTTTTGTGCCAGTACCATACTGTCTTGATTACTGTAGCTTTGTAGTATAGTCTGAAGTCCAGGAGCCTGATTCCTCCAGCCCAGTTTTTCTTTCTCAAGATTGCTTTGGCTATTCAGGGTCTTTTGTGTTTCCATACAAATTGTGAAAAGTTTTTTTTCTAGTTCTGTGAAAAATTCCATTGGTATTTTGATAGGGATTGCATTGAATCTGTAGATTGCTTTGGGTAGTATAGTCATTTTCACAATGTTGATTTTTCCAATCCAAGAACATGGTATATCTCTCCATCTGTTTGTATCATCTTTCATTTCTTTCATCAGTGTCTTATAGTTTTCTGCATACAGGTCTTAAATATTTTGTTCTTATAGATACTGCTACAATGAATATATTTGACCAAGCCTTCTTAAGCATATGAATAAATATGAAAAAGTAATTACTGATCATAGGATATACATGTTTAAAATTATAACACTATCAAATTACCTTTCAAAATGTCTATACTAGTTAATATTCTGACCAGCAGTGTATTGTGGTGTCCATTTTCCTGTACTTTTACCAACATTTGATATAGAATATTTCAATTTCTTGCTTAATGACAGGAAAATGGTATCTCATTGCTGTCTTTATTTGTATTTCTTTTTTTTTTTTTTTTTTTTTTTTTTGGCCACGCTGCATGGCATGTGAGATCTTACCCCAACCAGGGATCAAACCCATGCCTCCTGCAGTGGAAGCACTGAGTATTAACCACTGGACCACCAGGGAAGTCCTGTATTTCTTTGATTAGTAGTAATATTTTTTTTTTTTTAGGTTCAGTTCTGTTTTTTTTTTTTTCCACACACACACACTGTATTTTATTTTTACAAGAGATAAATAGACTGACACCAAGCATTGTACATGGATGGCCACAACAAAAGCAACGATGATTGCAATTACCAAACATGAAACACACTCATACTATGTCATAATATTGACATTCAGTCCAGCAATCCTCCACTGTAACAGCTCCTTTACTTTGCAGTGAAAATTGATTTGTATATTCTTTGCCTCTGAGTCCTTGTGGGATTTTTTTTTTTTTAATTCAGACAGAAAGTCACAAAAATTATACTCATCCTCATCAGTTCACTCAGTCCCATGTAATTAAAATTTTTTTTCATCTTGATCTTTTGTTAGCACTTTTATGAGTTCATCAGTTTTTCATTAGAGTTCTGAAAATGCTTATTCATTCAGTTCAGCAGTACAGTCAGTTACCAGAAACCTGTACTTGTCAGAGTCTTTTCCATGAATTTCTTGAAGATGAAAGCCTTTTATAGGAACATATTTGCAAAAGCATCAGAGTACACCCAGAACTGTCTTTAAATGACAAAAGACTTAAAAATGACCACTGTTAAAGATGTGATGAAAGTTCATAATAATGCAGTTGACAAGAAAATTAGTTATTTCTGAGATATACATTTTAAAGTAATAACTACGATTATTACTTATAACATTATACCAGAACATATAAGATTTTTAGAAATTTCATGTAATGTCTGAAACCTTTATATTAACATATTTCCATACATATTTCCATACAAATATAAGATTTTTAGAAATTTCATGTAATGTCTGAAACATTTATATTAACATATTTCCATACAAATAACCCAATGAAAGTTTAGTATTAGTTGTTTGTTTGTTTTTTTATACTGCAGGTTCTTATTAGGCATCAATTTTATACACATCAGTGTATACATGTCAATCCCAATCGCCCAATTCAGCACACCACCATCCCCACCCCACCACAGTTTCCCCCCTTGGTGTCCATATGTCCATTCTCTACATCTGTGTCTCAACTTCTGCCCTGCAAACCGGCTCATCTGTACCATTTTTCTAGGTTCCACATACATGCATTAATATACGATATTTGTTTTTCTCTTTCTGACTTACTTCACTCTGTATGACAGTCTCTAGATCCATCCACTTCTCAACAAATGACTCAATTTCGTTCCTTTTTATGGCTGAGTAATATTCCATTGTATATATGTACCACATCTTCTTTATACATTCGGCTATCGATTGGCATTTAGGTTGCTTCCATGACCTGGCTATTGTAAATAGTGCTGTAATGAACATTCGGGTGCATGTGTCTTTTTGAATTACGGTTTTCTCTGGGTATATGCCCAGTAGTGGGATTGCTGGGTCATATGGTAATTCTATTTTTAGTTTTTTGAGGAACCTCCATATTGTTCTCCATAGTGGCTGTATCAATTTACATTCCCACCAACAGTGCAAGAGGGTTCCCTTTTCTCCACACCCTCTCCAGCATTTGTTGTTTGTAGATTTTCTGATGATGCCCATTCTAACAGGAGTGAGGTGATACCTCATTGTAGTTTTGATTTGCATTTCTCTAATAATTAGTGATGTTGAGCATCTTTTCATGTGCTTCGTGGCCATCTGTATGTCTTCTTTGGAGAAATGTCTATTTAGGTCTTCTGCCCATTTTTGGATTGGGGTGTTTGTTTCTTTAATATTGAGCTGAATGAGCTGTTTATATATTTTGGAGATTAATCCTTTGTCCGTTGATTCGTTTGCAAATATTGTCTCCCATTCTGAGGGTTGTCTTTTCGTCTTGTTTATGGTTTCCTTTGCTGTGCAAAAGCTTTGAAGTTTCATTAGGTCCCATTTGTTTATTTTTGTTTTTATTTCCATTACTCTAGGAGGTGGATCAAAAAAGATCTTGCTGTGCTTTATGTCAAAGAGTGTTCTTCCTATGTTTTCCTCTAAGAGTTTTATAGTGTCCAGTCTTATATTTAGGTCTCTAATCCATTTTGAGTTTATTTTTGTGTATGGTGTTAGGGAGTATTCTAATTTCATTCTTTTACATGTAGCTGTCCAGTTTTCCCAGCACCACTTATTGAAGAGACTGTCTTTTCTCCATTGTATATCTTTGCCTCCTTTGTCATAGATTAGTTGACCATAGGTGCGTGGGTTAATCTCTGGGCTTTCTATCTTTTTCCATCGATCTATGTTTCTGTTTTTGTGCCAGTACCATATTGTCCTGATTACTGTAGCTTTGTAGTATAGTCTGAAGTCAGGGAGTCTGATTCCTCCAGCTCCATTTTTTTGCCTCAAGACTGCTTTGGCTATTTGGGGTCTTTTGTGTCTCCATACAAATTTTAAGATGATTTGTTCTAGCTCCGTAAAAAATGCCATTGGTAATTTGATAGGGATTGCATTGAATCTGTAGATTGCTTTGGGTAGTATACTCATTTTCACAATGTTGATTCTTCCAATCCAAGAACATGGTATATCTCTCCATCTGTTGGTATCATCTTTAATTTCTTTCATCAGTGTCTTATAGTTTTCTGCATACAGGTCTTTTGTCTCCCTAGGTAGGTTTATTCCTAGGTATTTTATTCTTTTTGTTGCAGTGGTAAATGGGAGTGTTTCCATAATTTCTCTTTCAGGTTTTTCATCATTAGTGTATAGGAATGCAAGAGATTTCTGTGCATTAATTTTGTATCCTGCAACTTTACCATATTCATTAATTAGCTCTAGCAGTTTTCTGGTGGCAGTTTTAGGATTCTCTATGTATGGTATCATGTCATCCGCAAACAGTGACAGTTTTACTTCTTCTTTTCCAATTTGTATTCCTTTTATTTCTTTTTCTTCTCTGATTGCCGTGGCTAGGACTTCCAGAACTATGTTGAATAATAGTGGTGAGAGTGGACATCCTTGTCTCGTTCCTGATCTTAGAGGAAATGCTTTCAGTTTTTCACCATTGAGAATGATGTTTGCTGTGGGTTTGTCATATATGGCCTTTATTATGTTGAGGTAGTTTCCCTCTGTGCCCACTTTCTGGAGAGTTTTTATCATAAATGGGTGTTGAATTTTGTCAAAAGCTTTTTCTGCATCTATTGAGATGATCATATGGTTTTTATTCTTCAATTTGTTAATATGGTGTATCACATTGATTGATTTGCGTATATTGAAGAATCCTTGCATCCCTGGGATAAATCCCACTTGATTGTGGTGTATGATCCTTTTAATGTGTTGTTGGATTCTGTTTGCTAGTATTTTGTTGAGGATTTTTGCATCTATATTCATCAGTGATATTGGTGTGTAATTTTCTTTTTTTGTAGTGTCTTTGTCTGGTTTTGGTATCAGGGTGATGGTGGCCTCATAGAATGAGTTTGGGAGTGTTCCTTCCTCTGCAATTTTTTGGAAGAGTTTGAGAAGGATAGGTGTTAGCTCTTCTCTAAATGTTTGATAGAATTCACCTGTGAAGCCATCTGGTCCTGGACTTTTGTTTGTTGGAAGATTTTTAATCACAGTTTCAATTTCATTACTTGTGATTGGTCTGTTCATATTTTCTGTTTCTTCCTGGTTCAGTCTTGGAAGGTTATACCTTTCTAAAAATTTGTCCATTTCTTCCAGGTTGTCCATTTTATTGGCATAAAGTTGCTTGTAGTAGTCTCTTAGGATGCTTTGTATTTCTGCGGTGTCTGTTGTAACTTCTCCTTTTTCATTTCTGATTTTATTGATTTGAGTCCTCTCCCTCTTTTTCTTGATGAGTCTGGCTAAAGGTTTCACAATTTTGTTTATTTCTCAAAGAACCAGCTTTTAGTTTTATTGATCTTTGCTATTGTTTTCTTTGTTTCTATTTCATTTATTTCTGCTCTGATCTTTATGATTTCTTTCCTTCTGCTAACTTTGGGTTTTGTTTGTTCTTCTTTCTCTAGTTTCTTTAGGTGTAAGGTTAGATTGTTTACTGGAGATTTTTCTTGTTTCTTTAGGTAGGCTTGTATAGCTATAAACTTCCCTCTTAGAACTGCTTTCGCTGCATCCCATAGGTTTTCGGTCGTCGTGTTTTCATTGTCATTTGTCTCTAGGTATTTTTTGATTTCCTCTTTGATGTCTTCAGTGATCTCTTGGTTATTTAGTAACGTATTGTTTAGCCTCCATGTGTTTGTGTTTTTTACCTTTTTTCCCCTGTAATTCATTTCTAATCTCATAGCATTGTGGTCAGAAAAGATGCTTGATATGATTTCAATTTTCTTAACTTTAGTGAGGCTTGATTTGTGACCCAAGATATGATCTATCCTGGAGAATGTTCTGTGTGCACTTGAGAAGAACGTGTAATCTGCTGTTTTTGGATGGAATGTCCTATATATATCAATTAAATCTATCTGGTCTATTGTGTCATTTAAAGCTTCTGTTTCCTTATTTATTTTCATTTTGGATGATCTGTCCATTGCTGTAAGTGAGGTGTTAAAGTCCCCCACTATGATTGTGTTACTGTCAATTTCCTCTTTTATAGCTGTTAGCAGTTGCCTTATGTATTGAGGTGCTCCTATGTTGGGTGCATATATATTTATAATTGTTATATCTTCTTCTTGGATTGATCCCTTGATCATTATGTAGTGTCCTCCCTTGTCTCTTGTAACATTCTTTATTTTAAAGTCTATTTTATCTGATACGAGTATAGCTACTCCAGCTTTCTTTTGATTTCCATTTGCATGGAATATCTTTTTCCATCCCCTCACTTTCAGTCTGTATGTGTCCCTAGGTCTAAAGTGGGTCTCTTGTAGACAGCATATATATGGGTCTTGTTTTTGTATCCATTCAGCCAGTCTGTGTCTTTTGGTTGGGGCATTTAATCCATTCACGTTTAAGGTAATTATCGATATGTATGTTCCTATGACCATTTTCTTAATTGTTTTGGGTTTGTTTTTGTAGTTCCTTTTCTTCTCTTGTGTTTCCCACTTAGAGAAGTTCCTTTAGCATTTGTTGCAGAGCTGGTTTGGTGGTGCTGAATTCTCTTAGCTTTTGCTTGTCTGTAAAGCTTTTGATTTCTCCATCAAATCTAAATGAGATCCTTGCCGGGTAGAGTAATCTTGGTTGTAGGTTCTTCCCTTTCATCACTTTAAGTATATCGTGCCACTCCCTTCTGGCTTGCAGAGTTTCTGCTGAGAAATCAGCTGTTAACCTTATGGGAGTTCCCTTGTATGTTACTTGTTGTTTTTCCCTTGCTGCTTTCAATAATTTTTCTTTGTCTTTAATTTTTGCCACTTTGATTACTATGTGTCTCGGCGTGTTTCTCCTTGGGTTTATCCTGTATGGGACTCTCTGTGCTTCCTGGACTTGGGTGGCTATTTCCTTTCCCATGTTAGGGAACTTTTCGACTATAATCTCTTCAAATATTTTCTCAGGTCCTTTCTCTTTCTCTTCACCTTCTGGGACCCCTATAATGCGAATGTTGTTGCGTTTAATGTTGTCCCAGAGGTCTCTTAGGCTGTCTTCATTTCTTTTCATTCTTTTTTCTTTAGTCTGTTCCGCAGCAGTGAATTCCACCATTCTGTCTTCCAGGTCACTTATCCGTTCTTCTGCCTCAGTTATTCTGCTATTGATTCCTTCTAGTGTAGTTTTCATTTCAGTTATTGTATTGGTCATCTCTGTTTGTTTATTCTTTAATTCTTCTAGGTCTTTGTTAATCATTTCTTGCATCTTCTCAATCTTTGCCTCCATTCTTATTCCGAGGTCCTGGATCATCTTCACTATCATTATTCTGAATTCTTTTTCTGGAAGGTTGCCTATCTCCACTTCATTTAGTTGTTTTTCTGGGGTTTTTTCTTGTTCCTTCATCTGGTACATAGCCCTCTGCCTTTTCATCTTGTCTATCTTTCTGTAACTGTGGTTTTTGGTCCACAGGCTGCAGGATTGTAGTTTTTCTTGCTTCTGCTGTCTGCCCTCTGGTGGTTGAGGCTATCTAAGAGGCTTGATGGGAGGCTCTGGTGGTGGGTAGAGCTGACTGTTGCTGTGGCGGTCAGAGCTCAGTAAAACTTTAATCCACTTGACTGTTGATGGGTGGGGCTGGGTTCCCTCCCTATTGGTTGTTTTGCCTGAGGGAACCCAACACTGGAGCCTACCTGGGCTCTTTGGTGGGGTTAATGGCAGACTCTGGGAGGGCTCACGCCAAGGAGCACTTCCCAGAACCTCCGCTGCCAGAGTCCTTGTCCCCACAGTGAAACAGAGCCACCCCCCGCCTCTGCAGGAGACCCCCCAACACCAGCAGGTAGGTCTGGTTCAGTCTCCCCCAGGGTCACTGCTCCTTCCCCTGGGTCCCGATGCGCACACTACTTTGTGTGTGCCCTCCAAGAGTGGGGTCTCTGTTTCCCCCAGTCCTGTTGAAGTCCTGCAATCAATTACCACTAGGCTTCAAAGTCTGATTCTCTAGCAATTCCTCCTCCCGTTGCCGGACACCCAGGTTGGGAAGTCTGACGTGGGGCTCAGAACCTTCACTCCAGTGGGTGGACTTCTGTGGAATAAGTGTTCGCCAGTCTGTGAGTCACTCACCCACCCAGCAGTTATGGGATTAGATTTTACTCTGATTGCGCCCCTCCTACCATCTCACTGTGGCTTCTCCTCTGTCCTTGGACGTGGGGTATCCTCCTTGGTGAAGTCCAGGGTCTTTGATTGTCCAGCAGCCAGTTGTGATTCTGGTGCTCTCGCATGAGGGAGTGAGAGCACGTCCTTCTACTCCACCATCTTGGTTAATCCTCCTGATGAGTAGTAATATTGAGCGTCTTTCCAAGAGTGTGTTGATGATTTTCTCTTTAATAAGCTACCTGCTAGTATATTCATAAGCTCTTTCTCTACTTTATTCTTTTAATCTATATTTGCATTTTCCTACACAGATGCTTCATGTTTAATCTAGTTTTTTAATGTTTTAATCTTTGGGGGTAGGGGCTTCATCTTCCATTTATATAGATCTTTTTATAAATTTCTTACACAAGGAAATATCTAATTGCACATCACACCTGTGGCCAAATGACAGCTACTACTCTCCATTTCTTAGAGATGAGAGAATAAAACCACAAAATGTATAAAGCCAGATCTAAAACCCAGATCTTTGGGTCCAGTGCCTTTCCTTCTGAAGGTCTGGGATTATACCCAGGTGCCACAGAAGCCTAGAATATTTGAGAGGCTACACATATTAATTTAAGCAAGAAGTATCTAATTTAAACTCCTCATTTCACAGATGACCAAGCTAAGGTATGGGAAAGTGAAATACCTATGACCTGATAACAGTACTAGCACATAGTTATTCAGGCTCTAGTTAGGATTCTTTCCACTAAACCATGTAAGTTTCTGTAATGGCAGCATTTCATAAACAAATTCTAGTTTTTTATCCCTATCAATCACCTGGAAGGGGAAGAGAATTCAGAACTCATTGTCAGACCTTCAATTTTTTCCCATTCTCATAATTCACAGAATAAAGGGAAATAAAATTGTTAAAGGTGAGGCTGGACACATGAAAATGAAAGCTCGAGAGTCTTTTACATCTTTATACTCACTCCGTGAAAAAGACAAAGGGGATAGAAACATCTTTGGTTAAAATGATATATTCTGTTTATCCACTGTCCATCTACGGGGTATCTCAAGTATTTCATGACTGGTGTTGCGTGTATAATTAAGGATGAGCAAACATGTTTGGGATGAGCCGTCACAACTATCTTGAGGACTTCTCTGGAACAGAAGCTGATTTGAGGTCTATCTTTTATTGGGCTCCTTCACACCCTGATTTTGGGTATTCTGAGCTAGGAAAGACTTGAACACTGCATTTCAACAACTCTCTTATTTCACCTGATTGTACCTTTCTTTGCCTAGGTAAAGGACAAGAACAGATTACCTGTGTCACAAACTTCAAAACTGTAACTACTCTTAGAAAAACAGATATAGAAGACTGCCGTTAAACAGACAGCAATACAGATCTGCAGGGTAAGTTGCAAAGCAGGAAGAAAAAAGGGTCCTACATGGTCATGAGCCACAAAGCCTGAATGAATAATTCCTGATTATTCCTGGGTCCCCAAATTGGCTATCTTACCACCTGCATGTGTTCCATTTGCAGTCCTCAGGCAAATTCTTTAAGCTTTTTGGGCACATTTTACATTTCAGTTTGTTTTAAATAATAGATCAGAGCACAGGTCTTGAATAGCCTAAGATCTAAAACATATGTTTGTGCAATGAGACCACAGAGGTAGAACTACAGAACTTGAAGCCAATTTTATTTTAAGCAGACACTTTAGATGTCTGCTCAACACATTTATTTGAAAAGTAATATTTTTTCATCCAGTATGTCAAGAAACATACCAAAGAAGAAGACCAAGTTCCTGTTCTCTAGGAGTATACAATCCTGTTGAAGAGCAAATGTCTCATTCCTAAATGCCCCTTCTCCATGCACAGAGAATACTAGTTTAAAGAACTAGAGGTTCAAAAAAGGTAATGAGAGTGAAGTCAAGCTGAAGGGGAGTACACTTTACCCCTTTAGCTACTCTCAAGCCAAGAAGAATCCTTACCAATTGCCTTTGGGCCCTTTAATAAGAGCCATAGACCTGTCTACTATATGGATGACTCAGGTCTAATTTATAAAAACACTCCTTTGTCCCCTACAATACTGTACTTCTCCTATTCATGCACATACTTTCCTGGCTCTAGAGCAGACACTTAGATACAAAACCCATTTCTCAGGTCAGCCTAACTTCTCTTGGTGAGGAAGTTTCCATCTGCTCAGATATTCCTCCCTTGAACTTAGTATCTTTCTTCACTAACTTGGTAGATACTTTCCTGCTCCTTCTGGAGATTTCTGGTCCTAGAACAATTATACTTCTTCCCTTTACCCTTCCCAGATTTCTAGAAGAAGGTCAAGGATGTAACAGTATTGTAGGAAAACCCCGAGTTAGAACTCTGGATCTCCCCCACTTAATGATTTGAGCTTCAATGCTCTTTATTATAAAATAGATAAAGTCATTAATAATTACCTGCCTTGGCAGATCAATGAAATTATTGAGTCCAAGATCAAGGTATCAGCAGGTTTGGTTTCTTCTGAGACCTCTCTCCTTGTCTTGCAAATGTCCATCTTTCCACTGTGTCCTCACGTGCACATGGTCTTTCCTCTGTGCATGCACATCTCTGCTATCTCTTTGTGTGTCCTATTCTCACTTCTTTTAAGGACATCAGTAAGATTAGATTAGAGTCCGTCATAATGACCTCATTTTAACTTAATTGCCTTTTTAAAGGCCCTATCTCCAAATACAGTCACATTCTGAGGTATGGGGGTTAGGGCTTCAACTTTAACATGAATTTTGGGGGGTGGACACAATACAGCCCATGACAACTGGTTCTTTGGCAAGCGGGGAGGGAGGAGCCCTGATGTATGGCATGGAGCAAGTATTCCCATCATAGCCTACTTCAAGCTACCAGTCGTAGCTTGAAAAACCAGCTCACAAATATCCTGAACATTTAATAATCAATCTCACAAGCTGGTAGGAGCTGGCTCCAGCACACAGCTGATACAGATTCCAGCTGAATACTCCTTTCATTCAAGGAGATGTCCTTGTATTCTGTAACCACCATCAAACTTCATAGAACCTTCTACTGTGTCCTTCTTCCAGCTGAGGGACACCTCTAGTTTGCAACCCACTTGAGCTCAGTAAAGGGTACTGAGCCCTTCCACGATTAGATTACAAATCCATTCACCTTATCAGGATAGTAAACCATTCTTTCTACCCTTGGGAAATTGTTTATTAGGAAGTGGGTTTTTTTTTTTCTTTTAAACCATGTTAAATACATTGATACTTATTTAAACCCTGAAACATATATACACATAATTTCACTTGGGGCCAAAGAAGGGAAAAAAACCTGTTAAAATTCTCCCCATTTCTCAAGGGCTCTTGTAAGAGCAGTAGGGTAAAAAGAGAGTCAAGTTCAGGAGAGGCAAGCTAAGACTTATGCTAGCATGAAAAATGATGATCTTTATCTTTTACCATCCATGTTGAAAGCTGCATGACTGCTCATAATACTAGGGGAAAGAATATAATATTTTAAAATAATTTTAAAACTTTTCAATCAGGTAGAACTCCAGCCAAATAATGCACCAAGAAGAACAAATCCCCTTACATTTGTAATTTCTCATTTTATTCTGACAGCTTTGGAAGAGTAACAGAAAGTATCTTTTGATGAAGAAATTCCAAACTGGCTTCAAATGAAAAAAATTCTTGAATCTATTTTGTGAGACACTTTCAATTTCTGGGTTCTGTTTAATCATTGTAACTTAGTAGATTCAGCAAAGTTTTGGGCCTTCAGATCACATAAATATGATAACCTTATTCCAAATTTGTGTCTACATATCTGAGTCTGATGGATAGTGGATCTATTTGACTTTCCACTTTGATTATGAAATTAACTAGATAATTCTCACATTTCTATTTTGCTTAGTGTAATTACCAGTCACCAGTGATCCTCTCTTCCTGGTGTTCATGCTCTGGTGTCATCCTTTCCTACACTAAATAGGATTGACCTGTGTAACCAGTAGAATATTGTGCAGAAATGTCATAGAAGTCATTGCAGCTTCTGCTTTGCTCTCTCCTGGATCATCAATAGCTTTCATATAATGAGGACTCTCAAACAGCCCTAGAGAGAGATCTATATGGGGAGGAACAGAGGCTTCCTGTCAACCCCAGGCATCAACTGCCAGCATGTTAGTGAGCCCTCTTGGAGGGGGACCCTCTAGCCCCAGTCAAGCCTTCAGATGACTGCAACCCCTGCTGACATCTTGACTGCAAGCTCATGAGAGCTCCCAAGCCAGAACCACCCAGCTAAGCTGCCCCTGAATTCCTGACCCACAGAAACTGTTTGAAATAATAAATGCTTCTTTTTGTTTTAAACTGCTAAGTTTTGGGGGGGTGGGTAATTTGTTATGCAGCAATAGAAAACTAATATACTCAGGCATTTAAAACCCAATATTCAGACAGCCAGTGTTTATAAACATCTCAGGGTCAGTAAGTGCAAAAACGCTTCCATTTTAATCCCTGTGATAAACATTTATTAGGTTTCTGAAACTCCTTGGCCTTTGAACTCCCCTCCTATGTTTGCAAATTCTCCATCTTCTGGGTCTTGGTGAGAGGCAGAGCATTTCCTTCTACTCTAGACTCAGAAAATACAAGATACCTACTTTGCCAGTTCCTCTGGCAGCTGTTGAACAAGTGCCCCAGGCATGATTTGCAGCTGTTGAACAAGTGCCCCAGGCATGATTTGCACTTGTTCATCCAAGATCTTGAATCAAGGGCTAGTGATGCAAACAGGAAGACAATAAGAGGTGGAAGAAGTATCCAATACCCAGTAACAGTAATGGTGGTATATTGTAAGCTACAGCATCCACTATGGACCAGCAGCTGTGGCAGCAGTGCCATTCCTCATTAGACTGGTTCGTGCCTGCCATTTCCCAATACTGGTTTTCCAGCCACAGAGATTCCATGAGCCACCCAATATTCCTTAATAAACTTCTTTTGTGCTTAAAGCATCATCTACCATATGCATCCTACATCATGGTAGGTACAAGGAAATTACAAGGGCATCAGATACAACAAAAGGCTACTGCCAGTAGGAATTGCCTGAGAGAAAAGATTACCTCATTCTGGCCAGTTGAATCTGTCTTCAAAGACACAACTTAATTGTCAGGGAGAAATGAGTCCTGATATGGAAAGAAAAATGTTAAAGGATATAGTTTATTTAAAATAAACCATCGTAGGTGTGCATCAGTGAGCTAGGAGTTTGGAATCCTCGAACACTAGTGATTTATAAATGAAACATTCTTTTTGTTCAGTAGCTTTATAATTATAGGTTTATTAACTTACTAAAATTATTTCAAACCTTTCATGTACTTCAAAAAACAGAGGTATCAAAAGTGAAAAACAAAACTAATTTTAAAGCCATACTGGTTAAAGCAAGGACTCTTAGAAAATGAAATTTTATTTACACACAACTTAAAGTACTTGAAACCAGCTATAAAAGTATGAGACAGTCATAAATATCAGATTTTTATACTGTTTCCCAAATAATTAAAAAGGCATATCCATGACAGAACTTGGATTCTTTGTTTCATCTTTATCCTCATATGCCTTTGATTAATACTTGAGTTACAAATTCTCATAAATTCTGGTATTTTTAGGCTGGTAAACAGATATGTAGGGAAGCCAGAGAAATCACAGAGAATTAATAAAAACGCAGAATCATAGCTTCCTATATGTTAGAGTTCACCTGCTTCACCCCAGCCTTATTGGGCTCACCCTTAGTAACATGTCAGTTCCAAACTCAGCCCCTCTCCATGGCCTTAGCAAATCCCTATAAGTCTTACCCTGCCTTTTGGCAAGAACGTACATTGGATTGTCTTACTCTTTATTTTTTAAATCTTTCAGAAATTCTTATTTTTAACTACACGGAGTACATGGATACATTGTGGGTACAAAATCCAAACATTACAGATAAGCTAACTCCTCCCTTCACTGCTACCCACAGTCCTCTGTGCATGCTTGTAATCTTCCAGACATTTTTCTATGTATCTACTGGAATAGGTAGATACAGCTGTAAAACTCAGCCTCTACCCTGGGTTGCAAAGAAAAATCACTTATATTTAGAGTACTCATTCATACTCGTTCTAATAGCATGAAAAAAATTACTTCAGTCCATCAGCACCTTCTGTCCTCTATTTCACCATGGCTGAATTTAAATTTGGTGTTAGTTAGAGAAGCATCTGGTCCTCTAAGTCATCTGTCCCATGGGCATTCGTGGAGAAAACCCTTGTTCCCTCTCGTCTAGCTCTTTAGAATGAAGACTGCCTTTGCCACATCAAGATTGGTATAGTAAGAATCAGTTTACCTGTAGTGCCTGTAGAGCGAGAGAATTCCTGCAATGACTTCCAAGGTCTCTTCTGCCTGAACTCCCTCGGGTCTTTCACCTCCTGGGCTCTGCCTGGGGGAGAGGTTCCCCCCCAAAGGAATCTATACTCTCATCACTTGCCTCATTTGCCCTTCTCCTCAGCTCAATGTGGGGTATGGTTTTTTTGTTTTGTTTTGTTTTTTAGGTTGTGGAGTAAGGTGGGAGGAGAAGACTCAGAATTCTCTCTGTTTCCCTAAGAGAATTTACACTTTTGAAAACCAGCCTTAGAAAGAAACATGTATGTGACATTTCTACCTTCTGTCTAAATGTATCTTTCTTCTGAGGTAATGAGCCTGGGATGGCCAAGCTTGCCATGGGAAGGGATGAGGACAGAGTGGGATTATTAGAAGGATATTGCAAAAAAGAAAAAAATAATTTTGTACTTACTCTACATAAATTATATCATCCTATATGTATTATTCTATAACTTGCTTTTCCTTAATCAATATGCCTTGACGTTATTTCCATGTTGCTATACATAGCCCTATGTTATTCTTTCAATGATCATTTATTGAGCCTCTATTGTGTGCCAGAGTCTGCATATATGGCACTGGAAAAACAAAGTGTCTATTCTCATTGGTCTTACATGTTAGGGGAAAGATAACAGTCAACTGTACATGTGCATAAGTAATATAATATGAAGTGACTGGAATTAAGAAAAAGAAAATGGGGTAATAGGATAGAGACAGGGGTGGTTTTTTAGATAGAGGGGACCTCTCTGCAGAGGCAACTTCATTCTTTTCAGCTTCTACATAGCATTACATCCCCCTAAAGAAGGATAGTGAGGTTTGTTTCCCATTTTATTACAAACCATGTTGTAATATTTACTTCCTTGTGCACATGAACAATAGTCTTTGAATAGATACTGAAAACTAGAATCACTGGGTCATGCTTGCAAACTGCTCTCTGAAATGGCTGTATGATTTATACTCCCATCACAAACTGCTTGTTCCCTGTAACTCTCTTAGTTGAGTCTATCAAAATTGTTAATTTCACCAATCTGATATGTGAAAAAAAATGGTATCTTAGATTTTTTAGTAATTGGCACTTTGCTGATTCTTACTTAGGTTGAATATCATTTCATATGTTTATCAGACATTTATATTTCCTGTCTTGTAAAATGGCTTTTCGTATCCTATGTCCATATATCTATAGGATTTTTGTCTTTTTCTTTTGATTTTTTGGCACTAATGTGTTCAGGGTAGTAATATTTTATCTTATATATGTAGCAAATATTTTCTCCCATTATTTGTCTTTATCTTCATCATATAAAGCTTCTTTTATTCATGTAGTCGAATATATCCATATATCCCTATAATAATCATACCTCTTTTATTATTTTGAGTTTGTAAATTCAAATTCAGCATTCATTTATTGAGTATTCAGTGTGTGTAACTCACTGTGCTAGGCAGTTTAGAAGATATAAAAATAATAGAGACTTGACATCTGCCTTCATGGGTCTCACAATTTAGTGTTTATAGGCATTTGTATGCCTATAAAGCCAATCTGAAAAGTCCTATAAAAAGAATTAATTTGGTGGAGCAATGCCTAGCTCAGAACAAGGCACCTGGAAAGGTTTCACAGGTGCAGTAGCATTGAAAGGCAGGACTGGGCATAAAGGAGAAAGGCACAAGCCAGGCAGAAAATGCAGCCAGGAAGTGCTGGGGAGAAATTTCTGGGAAAGCTGGATAGTGGGTATGTGGGTAGGAATAAGAGAAGTAAACATAGTGGAAGACCAGATTGAAAAGGTAGGGTGGAACTATCCTAATCTTTTACCCATAAATAGGAAATATAGTAATAAATTCGACAACTCCTAGTTTCCTTGAAAAGTAGCCATTAAATAAAAGAAGAAGACTGTCGACTATGAGAATTGAAGTAAAGATTTGTAGTGATTGGCTGAACATAGATAGCCTCGCCCTCTGGCTTGATGACAGCCTGCAGATGGATTGTTCTGTGAACCTTCAGCATGTGCGTGTGCACTGCCAGTGTATCTGCTGCTTTTCGCTGGCCTGAGCCCTTACCTGCTACAGTTTGCAAGTCTTAAGTCTGTTTTACCATCCTGCAGAGGTAAGAGTTGGATAGTTTATGCATTATGACCTCACAGTCCTCTGGGGAAGCTGCCAAAGAAAGCATGTTTTGGATAGAAATCTGAAAAAAAAGGAAAAATTAAAAAAAAACCCCAAATTTAAATGCCCAAAATGAATTTGGCATAGGGATAAGGTTTCATATTCAGCTCCTCTCTAGGCTCTGCCATTTAATCATCCTCCAGGATGCAGGGGCTGCCACGGGGAACCATGGATAGAGATTAGGCCTCCTTGGGCCGCATCAGCAAACACCCTCCTCTGATAGGCAGTTGGAAAGTAATGGGATTTGGGTTTTCGTTGTAAGGGAACAGTGGAAAATGTTACAAACAGCTGACCTCCTTCGCCCCCACTGAAATGACTGCCTTCCTCTGCATATTTTATGTTGCTTTGGGGAGAATGACAAAAGACAGATGCTTCTTGCTGGAATGCTAGTTGTTTAATCATTCTTTCTAGTCCCAAGACATTTACTGTAGTTTCTTGGAGCTGACATCTTGGGCAGTTCCTTGGTTTTCAATATCTTGTAAATGTGTTGTGTTGTGATTTTCCATCACATGGAATATAAGAAAGTCTGTGGGTGAGTTTTCTTTAAAAGGTGTTATGTAGCAGATGGTGTCCTCGAGTCAAAAGCCTTAAACTGGGAGTGCATGAACTGTAAACAAACTGTAAGCTCTTGTATTCAGACACAAAATACACAACCTGGTCCATCTCCTGTCTCCCACAGTGCATTATTCAGGTCTACAGAGATGCTCCCGTCCTTTCCAAGGGTCAGCAGCAACATATAAAATTCGTCTTTCCAGTAGCATGACCTGTCCACACAGCACCAACAAAGGAGGAGACCTGCTTCCTTCCCAGGTTCTGTGGCCCCCATAGAACCCCAGGAAGCTTCAGAGTAGACACAATGCCCTTCGGAAACAAAGTAAAACTCTTGTGTTAGCCACAAACCACCTGTTCAATAGGTCTCTTGCTCCTGTTTTCATAAAGGTAACATAGAAGAGAAGCTGAAAAGATGCGCATTTTCATCATCTTAAGGAAAAAGGTAAATGATTAATCTCATAATCATATACAACTTTTTCCAGGAGGATCACATTCTTAACAACAAGCAAGTCATAATAGCAATTTGGAAAATGATTCATTTCTCCTCCCCTAAGAATCTTAATATTTGTTTTAGTGTATCTTGTTTAAATTTATTTTTTTCTGATTTGGGGCCTGTGTATTTTTTTCACTCTCTCTTGTTAAATTTGCGATTTCTCTTGATTAGTCCCATGGCCTCCTTCTACCTGTAGAGAGGTGATCATTTCTTTCCTCTCTGGTGATTACCATACCTTTGAGGAGCTCTCCTCCATATGTGGGAAGCTTAGTGTAGAGAGGACATGATTGGAAATGGGAATCTATGTCTGAGGTGTCCCTGTGTGGGGCCTCTATGTCTTAGGTAGAAGAAAAGTTTCAGGGAAGGCTACTTCATTCAATCTTTTCTACATACCAATGTGTGCATAAGGACCATTTGAAAGCAGGTAGAATGAATAATAAGAATTTGTGTTTCTATAGCACCTTTCCCAAGGACATATATAAATATAGAAGGATTATGCTCAAAACCCTCTCTTCAACTGTGTTAAAAGCAAGAATTATTTTCAGAGATTGGTTCAAGATGGTGGAGTAGAAGGACATGTGCTCACTCCCTCTTACAAGAGCACCGGAATCGCAACTAACTGCTGAACAATCATCAACAAGCAGACACTGGAACTCACCAAAAAATATACCCCACATCCAAAGACAAAGAAGAAGCCCAATGAGATGATAGGAGGGGCGCATTCACAATAAAATCAAATCCCATAACTGCTGGGTGGGTGACTCACAAACTAGAGAACACACCACAGAAGTCCACTGACTGGAGTGAAGGTTCTGAGCCCCACGTCAGGCTTCCCAACCTGGGGGTCCGGCAAAGGGAGGAGGAATTCCTAGAGAATCAGACTTTGAAGGCTAGCGGGGTTTGATTGCAGGACTTCGACAGGACTGGGGAAGACAGAGACTCCACTCTTAGAGGGCACACACAGGAGGAGTGACCCTGTAGGAGACTGAACCAGACCCACCTGCTAGTGTTGGAGGGTCTCCTGCAGAGGCGGGGGGTGGCTCTGTCTCACTGTGAGGACAAGGACACTGGCAGCAGAAGTTCTGGGAAGTACTCCTTGGTGACAGCCCTCCCAGAATCTGCCATTAGCCCCACCAAAGAGCTGGGTAGCCTCCAGTGCTGGGTCACCTCAGGCCAAACAACCAACAGGAGGGAACCCAGCCTCACCCATCAGCAGACAACCAGATTAAAGTTTTACTGAGCTCTGCCCACCAGAGCAACAGCCAGCTCTACCCACCACCAGTCCCTCCCATCAGGAAGCTTGCACAAGCCTCTTAGATAGCCTCATCTATCAGAGAGCAGACAGCAGAAGCAAGAAGAACTACAATCCTGCAGCCTGTGGAATGAAAACCACATTCACAGAAAGACATACAAAAGGAAAAGGCAGAGGGCTATGTACCACATGAAGGAAAAAGATAAAACCCCAGAAAAACAATTAAATGAAGTGGAGATAGGCAACCTTCCAGAAAAGGAATTTAGAATACTGATAGAGAAGATGATCCAGGACCTTGAAAAAAGAATGGAGGTAAAGATTGAGAAGATGCAAGAAATGTTTAACAAAGACCTAGAAAATTAAAGAACAAGCACCTAGAAGAATTAAAGAACAAACAAATTCAGGTGAACAATACAATAACTGAAATGAAAACTACACTAGAAGGAATCAATAGCAGAATAACTGAGGCAGAAGAACGGGTAAGTGACCTGGAAGACGAAATGGTGGAATTCACTGCTGCGGAACAGACTAAAGAAAAAAGAATGAAAAGAAATGAAGACAGCGTAAGAGATCTCTGGGACAACATTAAACGCAACAACATTCGCATTATAGGGGTCCCAGAAGGAGAAGAGAGAGTGAAAGTACCTGAGAAAATATTTGAAGAGATTATACTCGAAGACTTCCCTAACATGGGAAAGGAAATAGCCACCCAAGTCCAGGAAGTGCAGAGAGTCCCAGGCAGGATAAACCCAAGGAGAAACATGCCAAGACACATAGTAATCAAACTGACAAAGATTAAAGACAAAGAAAAATTATTAAAAGCAACAAGAGAAAAATGACAAATAACATACAAGGGAACTCCCATAAGGTTAACAGCTGATTTTTCAGCAGAAACTCTAGAAGCCAGAAGGGAGTGACACGATATATTTAAAGTGATGAAAGGGAAGAACTTACAGCCAAAATTACTCTACCCAGCAAAGATCTCATTCAGATTCGATGGAGAAATCAAAAGCTTTACAGACAAGCAAAAGCTAAGAGAATTCAGCACCACCAAACCAGCTCTGCAACAAATGCTAAAGGAACTTCTCTAAGTGGGAAACACAAGAGAAGAAAAGGACCTACAATAAACAACCCCAAACAATTAAGAAAATGGTAATGGTATCGATAATCAAACCCAACACAGGAGCACCTCAATACATAAGGTAAGTGCTAACAGGTATAAGAGGAAATCAACAGTAACACAATAATAGTGGGAGACTTTAACACCTCACTTACACCAGTGGACAGACCATCCAGACAGAAAATTAAAAAGGAAACACAAGCTTTAAATGACACAATAGACCAGATAGATTTAATTGATATTTATAGGACATTCCATCCAAAAACAGCAGATTACACTTTCTTCTCAAGTGCACACAGAACATTCTCCAGGATAGATCACATCTTAGGTCACAGATCAAGCCTCAGTAAATTTAAGAAAATTGAAATCATATCAAGTATCTTTTCCAACCACAACGCTATGAGATTAGAAATCAGTTACAAGATAAAAAACGTAAAAAACACAAACACATGGACGCTAAACAATGCATTACTAAATAACCAAGAGATCACTGAAGAAATCAAAGAGGAAATAAAAAAATACCTAGAGACAAAGACAACAAAAACACGATGATCCAAAACCTATGGGATGCAGCAAAAACCATTCTAAGAGGGAAGTTTATAGCAATGCAATCCTACCTCAAGAAACAAGAAAAATCTCAAATAAACAATCTAACCTTACACCTAAAGGAACTAGAGAAAGAAGAACAAACAAAACCCAAAGTTAGCAGAAGGAAAGAAGTCATAAAGATCAGAGCAGAAATAAATGAAATAGAAACAAAGAAAACAATAGCAAAGATCAATACAACTAGAAGCTGGTTCTTTGAGAAGATAAACAAAATTGAGAAACCTTTAGCCAGACTCATCAAGAAAAAGAGGGAGAGGACTCAAATCAATAAAATTAGAAATGAAAAAGGAGAAGTTACAACACCACAGAAATACAAAACATCCTAAGAGACTACTACAAGCAACTCTATGCCAATAAAATGGACAACCTGGAAGAAATGGACAAATTTCTAGAAAGGTATAACCTTTAAAACTGAACCAGGAAGAAATAGAAAATATGAACAGACCAATCACACGTAATGAAATTGAAACTGTGATTAAAAATCTTCCAACAAACAAAAATCCAGGACCACATGGCTTCACAGGTGAATTCTAACAAACATTCAGAGAAGAGTTAACACCCATCCTTCGCAAACTCTTCCCAAAAATTGCAGAGGAAGGAACACTCCCAAACTCATTCTACGAGGCTACCATCACCCTGATACCAAAACCGGACAAAGATACTACAAAAAAAGAAAATTACAGACCAATATCACTGATGAATATAGATGCAAAAATCCTCAACAAAATACTAGCAAACAGAATCCAACAACACATTAAAAGGATCATACACCATGATCAAGTGAGGTTTATCCCAGGGATGCAAGGATTCTTCAGTATATGCAAATCAATCAATGTGATACATCATATTAACATATTGAAGAATAAAAACCATATGATCATCTCAACTGATGCAGAAAAAGCTTTTGACAAAATTCAACACCTATTTGTGATAAAAACTCTCCAGAAAGTGGGCATAGAGGGAACCTACCTCAATATCATAAAGGCCATATATGAAAAACACACAGCAAACATCATTTTCAATGGTGAAAAACTGAAAGCATTTCCTCTAAGATCAGGAAAAAGACTTGGATGTCCACTCTCACTACTATTATTCAACATAGTTTTGGCAGTCCTAGCCACAGCAATCAGAGAAGAAAAAGAAATAAAAGGAATACAAATTGAAACAGAAGAAGTAAAACTGTCACTGTTTGCAGATGACATGATACTATACATAGATAATCCTAAAGATGCCACCAGAAAACTACTAGAGCTGATCAATGATTTTGGTAAAGTTGCAGGATACAAAATTAATGCACAGAAGTCTCTTGCATTCCTATACACTAACAAGAAAGATCAGAAAGAGAAATTAAGGAAGCAATCCCATTCACCATTGCAACAAAAAGAATAAAATACCTAGGAATAAACCTACCTAAGGAGGTAAAAGACCTGTACTCAGAAAATTATAAGACACTGATGAAAGAAATCAAAGGTGACACAAACAGATGGAGAGATATGCTGTGTTCTTGGATTGGAAGAATCAACATTGTAAAAATGACTATACTACCCAAAGCAATCTACAGATTCAATGCAATCCCTATCAAACTACCAATGGCATTTTTTACAGAACTAGAACAAAAAATCTTAAAATGTGTATGGAGACACAAAAGACCCTGAATAGCCAAAGCAATCTTGAGGGGAAAAAATGGAGCTGGAGGAATCAGACTCCCTGACTTCAGACTATACTACAAAGCTACAGTAATCAAAGCCGTATGGTACCAGCTCAAAAACAGAAATATAGATCAGTGGAACAGGATAGAAAGCCCAGAGATAAGCCCATGCACCTATGGTCAACTAATCTATGACAAAGGATATACAATGGAGAAAAGACAGTCTCTTCAATAAGTGGTGCTGGGAAAACTGGACAGCCACATGTAAAAGAATGAAATTAGAACACTCCCTAACACCATACACAAAAATAAACTCAAAATGGATTAAAGACCTAAATGTAATACCAGACACTATAAAACTCTTAGAGGAAAACATAGGTAGGAAGAACACTCTTTGACATAAATCACAGCAAGATCTTTTTTGACCCATCTCCTAGAGTAATGGAAATAAAAACAAAAATAAACAAATGGGACCTAATGAAACTTAAAAGCTTTTGCACAGCAAAGGAAACTGTAAAGAAGACGAAAAGGCAACCCTCAGAATGGGAGAAAATATTTGCAAACGAATCAAAGGACAAGAGATTAATCTCCCAAATATATAAATAGCACATGCAGCTCAGTGTTAAAAAAACAAACAACCCGATCCAAAAATGGGCAGAACACCTAAATAGACATTTCTCCAAAGAAGACATACAGATGGCCAAGAGGCACATGAAAAGCTGCTCAACATCACTAATTATTTGATAAATGCAAATCAAACTACAGTGAGGTATCACCTCACACCAGTTAGAATGGGCATCATCAGGAAATCTACAAACAACAAATGCTGGAGAGGGTGTGGAGAAAAAGGAACTCTCTTGCACTTTTTGTGGGAATGTAAACTGATACAGCCACTATGGAGAACAGTATGGAGGGTCCTTAAAAAACTAAGAATAGAATTACATATGACCCAGCAATCCCACTACTGGACATATACCCAGAGAAAACCATAATTCAAAAAGACACGTACACCTCAGTGTTCATTGCAGCACTACTTACAATAGCCAGGTCATGGAAGCAACCTAAATGCCCATCGACAGATGAATGGATAAACATGTGGTAATATATACAATGGAATATTACTCAGCCATAAAAAGGAATGATATTGGGTCATTTGCAGAGACGTGGATGGACCCAGATACTGTCATACAGAGTGAAGTAAGTCAGAAAGAGAAAAACAAATATAGTATATTAACATATATATGTGGAATCTAGAAAAATGGTACAGATGAACAAGTTTGCAAGGCAGAAATAGAGACACAGATGTAGAGAACAAACGTATGGACACCAAGGGGGGAAGCGTGGGGGCGATGGTGGTGGTGGTGGGATGAATTGGGAGATTGGGATTGACATATATACACTAATATGTATAAAATAGATAACTAATAAAAACCTGCTGTATAAAAAATTAAATTTAATTAAATTTAAAAATAAAGAGTTATTTTCATATTTCATGAGGGGACACCAGAATAAGGAGAAGTGCCTCAACTCTGCCAGCTTCACCCAGCTCGGAAACCAAGTCCCACCCTTCAGAGGTGAGGGACATCAATCAGTTGACCCACTGCTGCTCCAGCCTGAGGTCCCCTGCCTCTCTTTGGTTCTCCACTGTGTATAACCAATGTTCTTGGCTCCTTGTTTGATCTTAAAATCAGTGTTGGGTGAATCAGTCAGAAGACTTGGACATTCTGTTCAGAAAACAAGTTTATAAATTCATCAGGTTTTGCTGGATCTGCAAAAGTATCCTGGCATTCTCAATAGAATAGCAATCTTCTGTCCCCAGATGACTTCATGAAATGTGGGGCTTGTGTGAGGAGATGATACAGGCAGTTTCCCATTGCCCTGAAAGAGACACACCCTGTCACAGCTCTCTGCCTTTACCCATGCTGTCCTCTCTTCCCTGCCCTTGTCCACATGTAGCATTCCTGTGCATTTTTTAGAACTCATTGTGACTGTTATCATCTCCTTTATCAAGGCTTCACATGCATTCTCAAGTTCTGCTTTCTTAACAAAGTCCCAGTTTTGTTCAGGTCTCTCCACTCACTCCTCTCCCACCAGCATGAGTACCTTGTGAAAGGCACTGACTTTAGCCCAGATCCCTGGAAGGCCTCATCAGTGTAAGCATAATCTCAGCCCCTTTGCCAGAGATTGGATCTGTAGCTTTGACCAATCAGACAAGAGTGGAAACATATAAGGGCTCTTGGTCCTCACGAGTACGGTGGGATTTGAGGAAGAAATGCTCAGCCCTCTTCCTCTGGACATGCTGTGTCTGGCTGTGGCCTTGGGGTGGCTGCCATCTTCTCACTTCCAGCCTGAGGATGAAGCAAATACTGATGATAACAGAGCAGAGACAAGGACAAAAATCCGAGTTCTTCAAGGCTTTGTAGAGCCATTGAAGCAACCAGACTTGAGGTTGGACCTACTTCTGGATGCCTTCATATATAAGATAGTAAATGGCCTTATTAACTGCCAGAGCCCTACTTTCTGTTTCTTGCAGCAGCTGAAAGCCTCCTAATTTATCCAATGCTTTTCCTTAACTACAAGCCACACCTTCAGTCAGAATTGGGTATTTCTTCCTTTGATTGCTATAGCACTGTGTATATACCTCTATCAATACATCAATTCTGGGTTTTAATGATCCTCTTATATGTCTATCTTCCTTACTATGAAATCTTCAAGGATCATATTTTTATTTGATTCACATTTTACTTATTTATTTTTAGAGTTTAGTGTTACGGCTGACACATATCAAGTAATTAATGAATATTTAATGGATGAAGGAATGAATTTACTCAGAATATGTCAAGTGAGTGCCATAGGCAGCCTTAGGCATAAGCAATTTAAATAACTCCTTGAGGTCCTAGCCCTTTAGACCCTGCTTCCAGGACTGACTGATTTTTCCATCATCTGTCCATCTATCCATCCAATCCACAGAAATGCCAGGCACCATGCCAACCCCTAGGAATTCAGAGAGATACCCTGTCCGCTGCTGGTATAGATTCCATTCTGCCCTCCACAATGTAAATTGGGGGCCCTTTGGCCCTTTGATACCACTTCAGGTATAAACTCTTTCTGGGGGCATGTGGGAAGCTGGCAATGGACAGAACTATAGTTCTCAGTATAAACATATAGGTCAGCACTGACAAGGAAATGCTTAGTTTTCTGTCTAGGAAGTACAGGTGGACACACATCCAAGAGAGAAAAATAGCAGAGGGTGCTGCTTCCCATCTGAGAACTGGGGGCCCTGATTCTCACTGGGCCTGGTTACAGAGTCACTGGGCACATCTGCTGAATTGTCTTTCTGGCCGATTGTGGCTGTTTAGTAATGGAGAGAGCTTGCAGCTTCCTAAGAGAACACTCTCTAGAAATTTAAAGATTTCTGAGTATTCCTATTTGATTCCCTGTTTTTTCTTCTAGTCCAGAAAATTACATGCTACAAGCCACTGGGAAGAAGGCAGGAGAAGGCCAGACTCTAGATATAGCCAGGACCTTCAAAGATTCTGGAGTTCCTCTCCTTGTTATCAGGACATAATATGTTTAAGTGTTCAGAGTTCAAGTAGTATCTCTATTGGTAGACTGTGAACTTCTCCTAATCATCCTTGCAATTCCCAATGGTCCCTAAGAGTTCCAGTCTTCTGGGAAAATCTTTTCCTTTAATGTCCAAATAAAATAATGCAAAATAACTCAAATAACTGGCCACTGTAGTTTGGGGAAGTACAACACCCTCTCCAGCATTCTGAAAATACCTAATGGAGTACTTGCCTTCCTCTGCTGGCTTCTTGTCATCTCTCTCCCTAAACTTCGAATTCCAACTAATTCTTGGTCATCCTTGGTTTCTCACCACCACGCCTGCCAACTGCTGCCCTCTTTGTTCTGTTTCCCCCAGGATGTGGGCAGAGTTCCCTCTTCCTTCATTTCTAAAGCACTGTTAATCACATGAAGGCTATTGTATATAACAGATTTTAACTAAATATTAACAGAGAGGCATCTTTAATTCTAAAATTCTTTAACTATCCCTTCACAGAGAATTTATGACCAACCAATTCTCTTGTTGTTGCTAAGACCTGTTCTATTTCTTCTTTTACCTGATTCCTCAGGAGATTCCAAAATTCCTATTACTGGATCTCAGAAAGAACACTTTTTAAATTATGCTGATCATTTTAGTTCCCTTTATTTTGGTATTTCCAATGCAATCTACAACCTGAGCCCTACCTTCCCTGTCTAAACTGTTGGTGTATTTCCCTAAAAAGACAAATTTTTCTCTCATGTCTCTTTTCTTGCATCCAGATTGTAGAAAAGACTAAAGTAAGATTTAAATGAGCAATTTTTAAATCTCCTCATTGCACTTGTTTCTCAGTTTATATGCAATATACTCGGCATGTGAGGTTCTTGGCATGTGGCAAAACTCAGTCTTTAACAAGAGTAATATTCAATATTTCCTTGAAGATAGTGATTAATCTCATCAATATTTCATGTGTTGTTTCCCTTTTTCATCTTGTGATCCTTTTGAAGACTCCCATAAATTCTCTCTTGAACCCTAATTCTCAATCCAAACAAAACAAACTGCAAAGTCCACTTTGTGAATGCTCTCATCAGCAAGCAAAGCAATTTCACACTCCAGCTGGCTTCTGAGTAACACCCAATTGTCACTTTACACTGAGAGTCTTAGCTTCCTCTTTCGTAAAATGAGGAAGTTTGCCTACTTTTTCTGTAGCTTCCTTCCAGCTTTAGAATACCATGTATGCCTCTTAAAGATGATGGGGGAGGAGATAAGGGGTTGGATCCAGGAAGTGGAAAAGACCAGCTAATCTTATTTGTATCTCCGACCATCTGCTGCCATTAACACTAACAGCCGCTATTTGTTTTTTTTTTTGTTTGTTTGTTTGTTTTTAAATATAAAAAGATATATCTATTAGATGTGCAAGGATAAATTACAAAACTACAGTTATAATGGGTTACCTTAAAATACCCATTTTTAGAATTATATGAGATTATAAGGGAATTGAATAATGATATCAACACATTTTCTTGTATAGAGAGAGCAAGACAGAAAGAAAAATTCAGAAACATGTATCTCTCTTTTTTTTTTTTAAGTTTTTAGTAAATGAGTGATCTCAACTCTCCAGTTTAAGAAATAAGTGAGTACTAATCTTGATTTAAGCGCTAAGAGATCCTCGTATTTCCCCTTTCCCTGAAATAAGACTATTAATACTGACCCCTATCTGGTTTGATAAACAAAATGTTTCAACTAAAATTAAGTGATAGGGGTAATACAATTCAAGTTTGAAAAAAAGTTTTTTCTCCTTAATTTTAATTTAAACCATTTTCCCTTTCTTCTGTAACTGTTTCAAAACTACCCAAGAAGACCTAAGAATTAGTAAATGGAGGGAGAGTTGTATGGAAAAATTAAAGAAAAAAATGCAGGATTAATGTCTGAGGTTAGATTTTAGCTTGCTTGGAAATGTTAAAAAAAATTAAGTTGAAGCACCATCTAGTGGCTCTCAATTGTGTTCTATAAAAGTTGCTCCCAATTTCCCTCAGTTTAGGACCACAATTAATTTGTTGTGCATGTATATGTGTATGCACATATGTGTTCAGAAAAGAAAAAAATGTTTTTTGTCTTATGTAGGGGTAAGAGGTTGAGAGGGAGTAGCTTAGCTTTTTACTCTGCCCAGAAAATCTTGGCAGTGAGAATGGAACAGACAAGAAGCATGAACTTAGATTAATCTCTTCAGGGAATGATGGAGTCTTTTTCGTGGAAAAAGAATTAACACAATAAAGTCCCATAGATTTTAGTCCCTCTGTTTTTCCTGCTCACATCCTCTCTAAGAGCCCACAACAGTATCTTTATCTTCCCAATCCTATAATGCAGACATGTCCTTGCATGTCTAGGGATTAGCTGACTATTAGGTCATCTTTGCACACCCCCAGATTCCCACGTCCTTTCCTGTCACAAGCCTACAGCATTCCTTGAGCTTACACAGCCAGCAATTCCTCTGGAACTGTCATAGAGATGGCTCTCATACCTATGATTACTATATTCTGAAGTTACATCTGTTTCATTATCTCTATGGGAAGAATGAAAATAGACCATGACAATGCACGTGAATAGAATATAACTTGCTTCCTAATCTCTAGGGGAAGAACAAAAATAGGCCATGATAATGCACATGAATAGAACATAATCCATGTTGCAAGATTGACAGCAAACCTTATGATTGGTAAACTAGATATTTGTATCAATCAGATTAAGTTCAACTACACATGGAGTAAAACCCAAAATGACAGTGCCATGAAAAAAATAGCTTATTCTCTCTCACACAAAAGTTTAGAGGTAGGTAGTCTATGGCTACTCCATGCTCATCAGGGACCAGGATCCTTCCATCTTTCTTTTCCACCATCTTAATGAGTAGCTTCCATCCTCAATGTTACCTAAGACCCATGTTGGCTGCTGGACTTCCAGTCATCACACCAATGCTGCAGTCCAGGAGATAATAAGAAAAAGCAAAAGAGAACCTCTTCTTTCTCTTTAAAGAGCTTTCCTAAAAATATCACACAAAATGTTTGCTTACACTTCATTTTTGAACACTTTTGTGGGTGGTCATACTGAGTTGCAAGGGAAACTGAGAAATATCTTTTAGCTAAGTATGTCTCCACACTAAATAAAATTGGAGTTATATTATTAAGCAGTGTATCAGAAACCTAATGTCTCAATAATGCTCTGTAACAAACAACCACAAAAACCACTGTGACAATTGCTCAAATGATTAACTGGGGGGTCAGGTAGGCAGCTCCTCTGATCTTGACTGAGCTTCTTCTCACTTCTGGGAGATGGCTGATGACTATTGGATTGTGTAGGCTGGCCTCAACAGTGAAGTGGAGGATGAGCCTGGGGTGTCTCAGCTCTGTTCTGCATGTTTCTCATCCTCCAGAAGACTAGCTCAGGCATGTTCGTGTGGACTAACAATAGAAACTTGCAGGACTTCTTGAGACCTAGGCTCAAAACTGGTACATGCCACTTCTGCCTCATTTGATTGGCTAATGCAAATTACATGGGGTGGAAAAATACGCACTTTCTTTATGAAAAGAACTCTAAGGTTATTGACAAATTACATGAGTAGAGGGAGAAGAGAAAATCTGGAATCATGAATACAATCATTTACTGTGAGGAGAAAAGAGAAAATGAGCATTGAACCAGGCAGCTAGCAATCTGTGCAACAGTATCTTTGAGTCTGTGATTGAATTGTGGTACTAGGCTTTTTTCCATTTTATGCCCTGTCTTAAACGTGAGGGAATTATGATTTAAAAAGAAAGAGAAAAGAGCAAATATGTTATACATGACATTATTTACTAATTTATTTCTTGACTCATGTTCAGTTAACTAATGGAGTAGGTATTAATCTTAGCATTTGTCTTACTGTTTACTGTAGGCAGAGACTGGATGTATAATATATGTGCCCAAAACCTGATTCTATTTCTTCCAAGGTAGCTACACTACATTTTTCAGCTTCCATAGAAGTTGTGTGGCTATGTAACAAGCACCAGCCAATGGAATGTGACCAGAACCGATTACTACTAAAATCCTCCATCTCTCTCCCTTTCTCTCTCTCTCTCTCTTTCTCTCCATCTCTCTCCCATTCACCAGCTGAACGGAAAATACTCTGAGAAGGGCAGAGCCATAGGATAAAATGCTAGCTTACAGCAGAATTCTTCCTGCCACCCGCCTTAGCCCCACCAACCTGAATTGGAATGTGAAGTGAGCAACAATTAAATTTTTGTGTATGAATACACTGAGATTTGGGGGTTGTTTGTCAACATCTAGACTATCCTGCTTACGTTAGTATCCTCCAGGTAGTATGCATTCATTTTCTCTCTTAGAGTTTTGCTTAAAATAAAAGTAACAACCCAAACCACCTGCCACTTTACACAATACAATTTTCCTTTAACTAAAAGGACCTTTTTTTACTGTAGGATTGCCATAAATATCAATGAAGTTAAGGTTCTAGTTTACAGTGGCCCTAGAATATGTTAGAGTTTCACCAAGCACTCTTACTCTTACCACAGTTAACCCATTGTGTAGTGCAGACAAGAAACTGAGACACTGGAGCTCTAAAAGGTGAGGTGACATTCAGCACTGTCTCCAGTGATTCTAACAGTTCCTTATGTGGGATCATCTTATAATTTCTGCAAATATGCAGGTGCTGCTAAAAACGACTCCTGGCCATTTATTTAATGATCAGGTCAAACATGCAATACAAATACCTCAGTAATTGCTAGCAAGCGAGAAAAGGATGTGAGGTCAGCTATGGGCTGACTTGAAAGCAGTGTTTGTAGTGGTTCCAGCCATTGCAACGTTGATTAACATCTCAAGTGGGTAGAGGAAACAACTAGATAGGATGAAAGCACCATCCAAAGAATCCAATGAGTGTAGAAAAACTGCACAGCACTGTTATTTGCCTTTTGCTGAGCCATCTTCCTCTTTCGGCTGAGAAGCAGGGTTGTTTCTCGTTTGCAAATAAGAACTCAGTAGGGCAAGGGGAAAGTAGATGAGTCATCCTAGGCATTTATAATGGCAGGCGACAAGCTTTTGCATGTGTATATACATATACACTAAGAATTTGAAACAGGTTTGACACCTATCACACGAATTCTAAACACAAATGTATCTAACAGTAACAGGAGCAGTTGAGCTAGATGTTGAACCCGAAGACTGATCTCAACTGGCTGCTTTTTTGTGATATCAAGCCTAAATTAACTTCCAGATTTTTTTATTTTCTTGCTCTAGGAAAAAACATAAAATATAAAATTAAGCAGAAATGAATGCAAGCCTTCAGAAGTATAGAAACTGGAAGTATACACTGAAGGAGCCCCAGCTAAACTTCATTTCCCCCACAGAATTTTCAAAGGATGGTCTAGGACAGGTCTTTTCTCAGGAAAAAACTACAATGAAGCAGACTCTCTTGCCCCAGCGATGCAAGCATTTCTGCCTGGGATCTCAGTTGTTAACAAGGCTTTTATGTCAAAGAAGGAGCTGGGGCACAAACAGTGTGCCAAAAAATGGGTCAAGCTTTTCCCACGACATTGTAAACACAAAGTCTTATAATAATGTTTTCTTTCTAATGAGTCTGTATTTTTCACTCTTCATCTCCTACCTGCAATCATTTGTTCTCTGGAAGTAGATGAAGCCCACAGTGACTAGGATAACCAAGAAAAGAGAGAATTTCACGTAGAGAATGATCAGTAAGCCTGATGCTGGAAATCTCAGGGTTCTGACACCTTTAAGCATAGGCAACACAGACAGGGGTGAAGAGCCATTTGAAAAATTCTTCTAATGAAAAAATTAGAGTCTATAGTTTAAAAGAGCCTTTTACAATATTCCTAAAAGTTCACAGACTATCATAATCAAAACCCCTTCTAAATTACAATTTGAATTCTGCTAGTGTATAATTCTTTCAGGACAGAATTTAGGAATGGTGTCTTTGTTTTTGTACATGGTATTTTTTTTTATAGTTTAGACTGTTATATTATTTATTACTTCTTGATATCATTCTTTATCAGATAATCTTTCCCAACTCCAGACATTTGAAGAATAGCAATTGTTTATAGCTTGATTGATTAAAATGTCTTATAGGACAAAGAAGATGTTTTAAAATCACATTTCCATTTGCAATTTGAAACTTTTCTGCCAACTGGGTTTTTCCAAAGGACCTGCCTCTCTGAAATTCTGTTTCCTTTTCTATTAACTTTTGTAATAATCACATTGCAAAGAATTAATGAGATTAATTGAGGCATGTTTAAATAATCTTGTATAGTACCTCATTTGTTAATTTCCCTTCCTCTTGCTTTTCTTCAAAACCAAATTTAGGGCAATTTTAATTTAATAGCAAATCCAAGAGTTACCCTGAGTTCATTTAAAATGCTAATTAGATAACATTTTGTACACACAATCAGCATTATATTAATATTTTATTTTTATGGTATTAGAGTCAGCATGAGTCATTAACATAGTATGTTTTTAGTAAATATTTTCTGAATGAATAAATGCACAGTAAGCATTGTAAAAACGTCCCAGTTTTATAAAAAGGAAATGTACCTTCTAACTTCCTGTGTAAATGTTAGTCTTTTGGGGCATTATTCTTAAATATTTTGAGTACCATTTTATGGTACTTTCTACACAGTGAAGTGGTTTTGTTACTGAGTTGCTGTCACCCCTTTAGCAGGGTATTTTATGTCTTCCTACTTTCATTTATCCATCTGTGAAATGGCCCCAAGAACTGCTGAAAAGATAAAATGGGACTAATTAGGACCATCATTCTTAAGTCTTTACTCCTATGAAAATGGCAGCCAAAGAGTGTGTGAACTCTAAGTACTAGTCTGACTCTTCACTCAAAAGGTCATGTCATCCTGGTAAATAATCTGCTCAAGGTCTAAACTAGAAGACTATCTCCTAGGCACTGTCAGGGAAGAAGAAGAAGACACGTCACATCCCTCAAAAACCTCACAATCCAATTGGAGAGTCAGACCCAGACAAATGAAAAGATAACTTACAAGACACTGAACAGCGCTAAGTGAGCCTTACGGATTGTAAATCATCTAAGGAATAAGAAAGCTTAATCAACTCTAACTGGGAGGTCAAGGTGAAGTGGAATTTGAACTGAGCCTTACCGATAACAGGATTAAATAGGTTAAGAGATGAAAAAAAGACTTTTCAAGGGAAAGAAACAATATGAGCAAAGTTTTGAAGATGAGTTAACTTTAACCATATTTGGAGCATAGAGTGGGATATATAGAGATGAACTCTGTGATGATCTGAACTTAAGTCTGCAGTTATTTGTGTCAGGCACTGTGCCAAACTCTGGGGATATAGAAATGAATGATATGGTTCCCATTCTCAAGGAGCTTACCCAATACTGGGAGTTAGAGAAGTGGGCAGTCAATTAAAGGGCTATAGAAGTACTCAGACAGAGGCATGCATGAGGCTTTATGTGAGCACAGAGAAGGAACAGCTAACCAAACTTCAGGGCAAGAGAAAATTATCCCAGAGGAATTATATCAAACTAAGTCTTAAAACTTCAATAGGAATTGATCAAATGGAATGGAAGAAGAGAGTTGGGGAAAGAAGTATACTATGAAGAAGTAGAAATTACTTGTAAAAGAGAAAGAAGACCAAAAGAGGATAACACTTTTGAGGAGCCCAAAGAGGCCCATATGCACGGGGTACAGGCTGGAGAATAGCAAGACACAAGGCAAGGAGAGCAGCAGGCCAAAGTGATTTAGCTTTCCATGAGGCAAAGAGACGCCACTGGAGGCACTTAAATAGGGGAGCAGCATGTTTTTCAATTTGGAAGTCACTGGCCACAGTATAGGGGAATGGAGGGAGGTAAGCTGGGGGACAGAAGACCTGTTTAAAGGACACTGAAATAACCCTGGTGAGAGATGATCGTGTGCTTAAGTAGTGCAGTCAGGAGAAAGAAAAAGGTCTAGATTTAAGAAAGAATTTAAGGTAAAATCAGCATAACATAGTAACTGATTTTCATTATGGGAAATAAGAAAAAGTGCTATTGTGGGATATTTTTAATTTTCTGGCTTGGGTCATTTATCAAGACATAAAATATAGGTATGGAGCTACAGAATGAGTAGAGGAGAGGAATTATGTTTCAGAAATATGCACATTGGGGTGTCTCTGATGCATTCAGATGAACCTTTTCAATTGGAAATTGATTTTGATCATGGGGTAGCCAAGGAGAGAAATCTGGGCTAAAAATATAGATTTAAGAGTCAAGAATTAGACAATGGCAGAAGCCATGGGTAAGGATGAGATCTCTCAAGGAACAGGGGTAAAGGTGAAAAGAGAGTCAGTGATGGAACTCATAGAAATGCCTTCCTTCATGGAATGAGTAGTTGAAAAGGTATCTATTAAAGAAGACTAAGAAGTTGGCTGAAAGTTAATAAGAGAACCAAGTGAATATGGGAGGAAAACAGATGAGAAGGGAGGAGAGACCGCATCAAATATCACAGAGAAGCTAAATAATAACAAGGAATTTAAAAATTTATATTTTATTTGGCATCTGGGAGAACTTCAGTGCTTTTTGTTAGAACATTTTATGTGCAGAGAGATGCATGTGAGTTAAGGAGTAGATGTGAGGTGGCGTAGAAAAGACAGTGAATATAGAATCCTCCTTTTTTTTTTTAGATTTTTTAAATTGAAGTATAGTTGATTTACAATGTTGTGTTAGTTTCAGGTGTACAGCAAAGTGACTCAGTTTTAAATATATACTTTTTGAGATTCTTTTCCATTATAGGTTATTACATGATATTGAATATAGTTCTCTGTTATATACAGTAGGTCCTTCTTGTTTATCTATTTTATATATAGTAGTCTGTATCTGTATCTGTTAATCCCAAACTCCTAATTTATCCCTCCTCCTTGCTTTCCCCTTTGGTAACCATAAATTTGTTTTCTGTGTCTGTGAGTCTATTCCTGTTTCGTAAATAAGTTCATCTGTATCATTTTTTAAGATTCTACATATACGTGATATCATATATTTGTCTTTCTCTGTCTGACTTACTTCACTTAGTATGACAATCTCTAAGTCCATCCATGTTGCTACAAGTAGCATTATTTCATTCTTTTTTGTGGCTGAATGGTATTCCATTGTATATATGTATTTAGGTTGCTTCCACGTCTTGGCTATTGTGAATAGTGCTGCTGTGAACATTGGGATGCATGTAACTTTGGGCTTTTGTGAGATAGTTGGATCTGAAGTGAGCATGGGTCACATCTACCCCCAGGGTATGCTGGCAGCCACCACCTTGGTGGGAGGTAGGACTGGAGGTGGAGGGGTAGAGCCAGAGCCAGATGTGAGCCGGAGTTTCTCCTGTGCCCAATGGCAGTCACCACCGTATCAGGGGCAGGGGCAGGGCCCAAGGGTTTGGAGCAGAAGCCCTGAGGGAGCTGGGTTTCTTCCCATGTGTGATGGCAGTCTCTGCCTTGGTTGGGGTACTGGAAAGGGCCTGAGGGCTTGAGACTGCATATCAGTGCTGGGTCACTTTTTCCCCATTGTGCACTTTGGTTAGAGGCTGGGTCAGGCCAGAGGGTTTGGTGCCTCACTACTGAGCTGATTTTACTCCTGCTGGCAATGTCAGTCTCTACCCTGGAACTAGTTTAGCTCCTCCTAAAGGTGTACCAGAACATGTGTGCTGGCAAAGGCTGCCTCCACCCTTGTCCGAGGCAGGGTTGGGTCCGAGCTGGTTCTGTTTCCTCTAAGTGTACATACTCTCCTTGGTAAAGGCAGCCTTCACCCTAATGGAGAGCAGGACCAGAGCAGGAGGGGCTACAGCAGGCACCCAGTGTGGCTACGGTGCACACTGGGGCTGCCCTGGCAAGCTGACCAGAGCCCCGGCAGTTTTCAATCTGCTTCTTCCATGCTGTTCCCGGGAGTAAGCAAGCATGTGCAGCGCTTTTCAAGAGTGTTATCTTGGTTTCTTTCAGCTCTCTAGTAAGTCCCACTGGTTTTCAAAGAGGATTCATCTTCCCGGTGTTGGACACTTGTGCTAGGGTACCTCAAAATCCTTGCTCCCCAGGGAGGATCCCTGAGCCCATGATGTCCCCCTCCTCTTCTGTTTCCCTGCTAAGGGTTGGGTCCTGAACTGATAGCTTCTCCTCCCTTCCTAACCAACTTCATGGGGATCTTTCTTTACAGTGTTGGTTGTAGAAGAGCCTTTCTACTGGTCTCCAAGTTGTTTTCAGTAAGAGTTGTTCCACGTGTAATGGTATTTCTGATGTGTTCACAGGGGAGGTGAGTGCAGCATCCTCCTATTCCACCATCTTGATCTCCCTCTTCATGTTTAACTTATTGAAGACTCACCAAACTGCTGTTAACAGTGACTGCACCATTATACATTTCTACGAGCAATATGTAAGTGTTCCAATTCCTGGGACTTCCCTGGTGGTCGAGTGGGTAAGACTACATGCTCCCAATGCAAGGGGCCCAGGTTCGATCCCTGGTCAGGGAACTAGATCCCGCATGCATGTGGCAGCTAAGAAGCCCGCATGCCGGAACTAAAGATTCCGCATGACGCAACAAAGATCCTGCATATCACAACTAAGACCCGGCACAGCCAAAATAAATAAATAAATAATTTTTAAAAAGAGTTCCAATTCCTCTACAACCTTGCCTACACCTGTTTTCCATTTCAGTAGTAGTAGTAGTAGTAGCATCCTAGTGGGTGTTAAGTGGTATCTCATTGTGGTTTTGATTTGCATTTCCCTAGTGACTAGTGACATTGACCATCCTATCATGTGCTTGTGCCTACTTGTATATCTACCTTGGGAAAATGCCTATTCAAGTCTTTTACCCATTTTTAAATTGGGTTGTTTGGTTTTGAGTAGTACAAATTGTTTATATATTCTGAATACTTAAACCTTATCAGATATATGATTTGCAGTTTTTTTTCACATTCTATGCATTGTTTTTCACTCTTTTGGTAGTATATTTTGACATAAAACTTTGTGTACAAAGTTTTTAATTTTGGTAAACTCTGATTTCTCTATATTTTCTTTGGATACTTGTGCTCCTGATGTCATATCTAAAAATTATTGCCAAATCTAAGGGGATTGAAGATGTTTTCTTCTCAGAGTTTTATAGTTTTAGTGCTCATACTTAGGTTTTTAAAATCTACTTGGGGTTAATTTTTTAATATGATGTGAAATAGGGATCCAAGTTTATTCTTTTTCATGTGGTGATCCATTTGTCCCAGAACAACTTGTTGAAGAGACTTTTCTTATGTACAGTGAATGGTCTTTGCACTTTTGTTGACAATCAATGGGCCATGGCAGAATGGTTTTATTTCTGGACTCTCAATTCTTTTCCATTGGTCTACATGTTTATTCTTTGGCCAGTTCCAAACTGTTTCAATTACTGTAAACCTGTAGGAAGTTTTAAAATTGGGAATGTCAGTTCTCCAACTTTATTCCTTTCTCTCAATATTGTTTAGATTATTTGGGGTCCCTTGCAATTCCATATGAATTTGAGGTTTTTACATTTCTGGAAAAAAAAAAGAGGCTACTGGAATTTTGATAGAGATTACATTAAATATGTAGATGTCTTTGAAGAGTATTGTCATTTTAACAGTTACTACATCTCTTATACATGAATACAGAATGTCTTTCCATTTATTTAGATCTTTAATTTCTTTGGGCAGTTTTACAGTTTTCAGTGTACAAGTCTTGCAACTCCTTGATTAAGTTTATTCCTCAATATTATATTCTTTTTGATGTTATTGTAAATAAAATTGTTTCCTTAGTTTTCTTTTAAGATTGTTCATTGCTAGTGCATAGAGATACAATTCATTTTTGCATGTTGATTTTGTACTGTGCAACTTTGCTGAATTTGTTTATTAGCCCTAATTGTACTGGTGGTGGAGTACTACGTTTAGGATTTTCTACATATAAGAAGATCATGTCATATGTGAATGGAGATAGTTTTATATCTTCCTCTCCAATGTGGACATCTTTCATTTCTTTTACTTGTTTAATTGCCCTGGCTAGAACTTCTGGTATAATGTTGAAATTCCAAAAAATAGAAGTAGCAAAAGTGGGCATTCTTGTCTTGCTCCTGATCTTAGGGATAAAGCTTCCAGTTTTCATCACTAAATATGATATTAGCTCTGGGGGAGGGGTTATAAATTCCCTTAATTATGTTAAGGAACTTTCCTTCCATTCCTAGGTTGTTGAGTGTTCTTATCATGAAAGAGTGTTGGATTTTGTCACATGCTTTTTCTATATCAATTCAGATGATCATGTGGGTTTTTTTCCTTCAATCTAATCAAATGATGAATTACATTGATTGATTTTCATGTATTGAACTAACCTTGCATTCCTAAGATAAATCCCACTTGAACATGGTGTATCATTCTTTTAACATGCTACTGGATTCAGTTTGATAGTATTTTGATGGGGATTTTTACATCTATATCCATAAAGAATATTGGTCTGTAGTTTTCTTTATTTGTGATGTCTATGTCTGGTTTAGATATCAGGGTAATGCTGTCCTCATAGAATGAGTTGGTAAGTGTTTCCTTCTTTTCTGTTTATTAAAAAAAAAAAAATTGAGAAACATTGGCATTAATTCTCCCTTAAATGTTTAGTAGAATTCACCAATGAAGCCATTTGGCCCTGGACTCTTATTTGTTGAGAGGTTTTATATTACTGATTCAATCTTTTTACTTATTATGGATGCTCAGATCTTCTATTTCTTCTTGAGTCAGTTTTGGTAATGTGTGTGTTTCTAAGGGTTTATCAATTTCATGTACGTTATCCAATTTGTTGGTACACCATTGTTCATAGTATTCTATAAATAGTAATACTTTTTATGTCTGTAAGTTTGGTAATACTGTCCCTTTCATTCCTGACTTTAGTAACTTGAGTTTTCTCTCTCTTATTTTTTAGTCAACTGGCTAATTTTATTGATCTTTTTAAAAAACTACCTTTTGGTTTTACTGACTCTATTGTTTTCCTATTCTTTATTTTGTTTATCTCCACTCTAATCTTTATAATTTCCTTCTTCGGTTAGCTTTGGGTTTAGTTTGCTCTTCTTGTCTTGTTCCTTAAGGTGTACATTTAGGTTATTGATTTGAGATTTTCTTCTTTTTAAACATAGGGTTTTACAGCTATAAATTTGCCTCTGAGCACTGTTTTCATTTTCCATAAGTTTTGGTATCTTATGTTTTTATTTTTATTCATCTCAATGTATTTTATAATCTCCCTTGTGATTTCTTTTCTGTCCCATTACTAGTTTTAAAAAATGATGTTTAATTTCCACATATCTTTGAATTCTCTAGTTTCATTCAGTGATGGTGGTCAGAGAAGATACTTCGTATGATTTCAATCTTTTTAAATATTGAGACTTGACTTGTGGCCTAACACATAGTCTATCCTGGAGAATGTCCCATGTACACTCAACAAAAAATGTGTATTCTGCTTTTTGGGGGTGGAGTGTTCTGTATTTCTGCTAGGTCTAGTTGGTGTATAGTATTGTTCAAGTCTTCTGTTTCCTTATTGGTTATCTGTTTAGTTGTTGTATTCATCATTGAAAGTGGGTTATTGAAGTCTCCAGCTATTATTGTAGAACAGCCTATTTCTCCTTTCAATTCTGTCAAATTGTGTATATGTTTATAATAATTATATCCTGCATATGTTATATCCCACATACTGACTTTGTTCTCAAAACTTAGACATTTTTATTTGCATTGGAGGTAACCTATTTCCTATGTGCCAAAATCTGTTCACTTTCAAGGTCACTTTTGGAGACTCTACAGTCTTTCATCAACATGGCTTAAGCTGCTTCTGCTTGGACCTATCTGGGGCTCCAGGTAGTCTGTCACCCTCCACAATCAGCTTGCCTCCCTGCACTTCTTCCCCAATTCTCTGGACAGCCTTTCTCATCTTTCTCTTCTACCTGCCTTTCTAAAGTGCATATTTAACACTGAAATAGTTACTTACATGAATTTCCTGTTCAGGTTGATTCTTATCACAGATATTTCCACCACTAATACAAACATTTTATCTAATAGCTTTAAACACATGAATGGAAATATACCACATACGCACAAACCAAATATTAGGTTTTCACAGTGTGGTCAGTTGTGGTTATCATAAACATCATGGCTCAGAAGAAATTGTTCTTTGCTTATTTCTCATCTGAACCACAGGCAAGGTGGTTGGTTATGTTAACGCTATAATTGCTATAACTGTTCTAACATTTTAGCAATATATTATTTAATCAGTAGTCTCTAAATTGTTGTGACTATGAATAAGACTTTGTTAGTATGTTTTATTTTATTTTGATCCTGAGAGGGTTTGTTTTTTTTTATCTCTTTTTCTCAGAATGAAAACTAGCTCTGCTAATAACTCCATGATTACACTGTCAGATATAATAGATCCTACCACACATTCAGTGAGTGGCATGACAGAGAGATAGACATATTCTGGACTAGGGTGAGCTACAATGGGTTATTGTAGATGGTGATATCCCACCAAAAAAAATATAAATAAAAATTTTAAGTCATGATTGGTTGATGAACAATAAATCCATTTAAATATATAGTTAAAACTAAATACTTGAGAGAATTATGTATAAAGAACACAAGTGTTTTAAACCTTCAAAATGTAAAAATAATATATAACCAACAAATCAGAAAGTGGGAAGAAAGGCTGTTTGAAGAAGTGTAAAGTTGGTCTTTATCTTATCTCCCTGTTGGCAGGGAGTCAACAGACACAGTGACAGTGAAAATACAGGTTTAAAATGTACAGTTACATCATCCTCTTAATATTGTTCACAATCTTTTTTTAACTTACAGAACTCCTTTAGAAATGAGTGTCTCATCTGGTAAGGATATTTTTTTTCAGCATGTAGGGGGCAATAGTCCAAACTCATTGGAATAGACACTTTCTCTACTTGGCATGCTGTGCTTTTGTTTTGGTTTTTAGTTTATTGGCTGCCTTATACATCATTATGATACACCAGAAAATACTGCTTCTGAAAAGGAGCTTACTTTTTTATATTTAAGCTAAATTTTTTTAGAGCAGTTTGAGATTCACAGAAAAATTAAGAAGAAAGTACAAGGAGTTCCCGTTTGCCCTCTACTCCCACACGTGCATAGCCTCCCTGATCGCAAATATCCCCAGCAGAGTGGTACATTTGTTACAATCAGTGAACCAATAATGATGCAGCATTATCACTCAAAGATCATAATTCACATTAATGTTCACTTTTGTATGTGGTAGAGACATTTTTATCTCACATTCAGTAATGACTTCTGCTTCTTTCACTAGCTTAAAGTAACAATAAACATAATAATTTTTATTTAAAGTAACTAATTTTTATTTAAACATGCTTATATGAAATAATTTTTATAAAATAATTTCTGTCTTTCTTTCTTTTTGCATATAGTCATAGAAAAGTGTTCAGCTATTGTTAACACTGGTTGTTTTGAGTGGTGGAATTTGAAGAAATTACATTTTTCTATATTGCCTGAATGTCCTATAATAATGTGTTTCATCTCACAAAAATAAAATGTCATTATTCAAAAAAAAACTAAAGAGAAAATTATACACCTTAGGGACCACTGATAAATATTTCCACAGTAAGTGTTAATGCTGATTTATAACGTATTTGGCAGAATTGACTTAGAAAGCTATCTTGAAAAACAGCAGGAGACTTGAAAACAAAAGAGAAAGATATAGTAAACAATTCGATTTAGGAAGATAAGAATAAGTGGGATAAATGGAATACTTCAAATGTTTATTTAGGCTAAAAATGGAAAGTATTTACATCAAACATAACCCATCCTTAAGGCAGGTTAGACCAAGTCCCATAGTGTACTCGTCTGCTATGGCAGCAGTAACAAAACACCACAGACTGACTGTTTGGCTTAACCACATGGTGTTTGTCCAAAAGGCAGGTTATTAAGGTTGGAAGGTGTGTTTGTTGGTAGTCAACAAAAACTGAAGTTATGCTTGTGTTAATTTTAAAGAAAGTGGCCAATAAAAATCTAAATGTTTATTTATAAAACACGACAAAAACAAAGAAAGAGAGGAAGCTCTGAAGCTAAGGAATGAGTTTTAGTCTTTAACTACCAGAACCTGTTATAACTCTAAAAAAAAAAAAAGAGAGAGAGACTCACAGCCAGGAACTCAGTAATTTACAATCAATTCAGGTAAACCAAATGATACAGCTTATGAATTTTCATTATTTTTTCACACTTGATAATATTTTATAATTTTATATAATTTTCTAAAGTTATGTTTTCCAAACTTAAAACTAATTCAGTCATAAGTGATCCTAATATGTATTTCATATCGGCTAAAACAGCAATTCTCAGGCTTTTTGGTCTCAGGATTTCTTTATACCCTTAAAAATTGTTGAGAATCCCAAAGAATTTGCCTTAGAAAAATTTGGAAACACACACACACAAATACACAAATACTCCATAAGCCATTAAGGCAATATTATCAACATATGCCACGTAGCATCTAGAAAACTAATGTGCACTCATGCAAGATAATGTAAGCACCAAAAGCAAATAACATATTAGTATTATTATGAAAATATAAACAACCTTGAAGACCTCCTGCAAGGGTTCCTTGGACCACATTTCAACTAGAGCTAAGCTAAAACAAGCTTGAAAGCTCAAAGATTATTCTTCTTTTATCCATTTGTGTGCCAAAAAATGTTAGGGAGGAGGAAAATGTAGAAAAAAGAAAAATGTGATTTGATTTATTTAGTCCCGTTATTTTTCATTTAACAATTCTAGTTGGCAAAGCAACTGTGAATAAAAAGCTATTTACACTTTGAAAGAGAAACCTGCTTTTTTTTATTATATGTTCTTTTCCCCCACAAAGATCACTGCTGTACCTTGACATATCCAAAAATGCATGCATATGAGACATAAAAGCTTTTCACATAAATGGTCAGTTACCCCCAATATTTAGTTCCATCCTTGTCAATAAGAAAAAAATAGTTTAAGTGACATGTGAGGCATATGGTATAGTGCCTGGCAGAGTAGTAAACATTCAAATAATGACAGCTATTGCTGTTTGCTGTAAGTATTGAATACTGAGACTACAGGGGTAGCATAGCAGGATCACAAATTTTGTTGCCTATGAGTTTCCCATTTAAATAAACGTACTTTTAATTCACAGTCCATTTTAATTAACTAATAGATAACTTGCATCCAGTAAACTTCCAGAAAGCAATGGATCCCACAACAGGCAGAATGCCCAGAAGGAAAGAGAGACTTATGCAGAGTCCAGTGGGTGGAATAACCTGGAGGCTCAAGACCTTTAAATACAAGCACAAGTAATGCCTTAAAGGTACATTCCTTACTGACAAGTCAGGTGGTTCTATAGTGTATTATTGATACTAATAATGCTTTTTGCTCAGAGTAGCAAAGGAATCTGGAAAAAGGTGTTTTGCTTTTCTCTTAAAAATTTAAGAATTTCTAGTGAAATTTTGCCTAATGTTCCACAAAAGTTCCTTGGAAAGGAGTCTGTAAATAAGACATCAATTGTTAGCATTCTGATCAAAATATTTTTGACCAATGTGCTATTTAAAATTATTTAAAGAGTTTTATTCTTAGAAAATGAATATTATGATATTATACAAAAGAACATCAGTAAGGTATTTTGGGATATTTCCTGATATGATTCACAATATTTTTTTAAAAAAATAATCAAAAGCTGCCTGAAAAGCTAGCCCTCTCCATTCCTACACAGTTCCTCTACTCTTTCCACCACCCCCCAAAACTGCTTTTATGACAGTCATCAGTGATCCACTGATTGATTCAAAGAACATTTAAAATTCCTATTCCACCTGACATCTTGAAGGAACGTGAAATTTTTGCTTCTTCCTCCCTCAAACTCTTCTGTTGGTTTCCATAGATTTTCTTTCCCCATGGACTGCATTCTGCCTCTTTTATTAGATTCTATTCTTTGGCCCACTCCTAAAAATGTGGTGTTCCCCAGATTCCATCTTGTGCTTGCTTCTCTATCCAACTCAACATCCTTCCCTAAAAAAATTTGATTCATTCCCATTGGCTTATCCATTGCTTGAAAGATGATGACTCCTAATCTGAATCCCACTTTAACTTCCTATGTTTCAAACCTGTGTTTCCAACTCATCTGTAAAACAGATTGAATCCAAACAAATCATCTTCACTTCCTTCTTTGCATTCCTTATGTAAGCAATGGCATCATCATGTACATTTACTGACATAAAATACCCAGTCATGTAACTCCTACTTAAGTCCCGTATTTAATTGATATAAAAATCCTATTGATCCTGCAACCAAAATACCTTCCAAATATTTTATATTACCATTATTTATGTCCAAGTCTAGCCCTTATTATCTATGTCCTAGACTATTAAAATAGACTGCAAACTGATCTCCTTGCCACTAACTTCTTTTAATCCTAGTCCATGAAAACCATATCATGTCATTCCCTTATTTGAGAACCCCTGTTGCCTTTCTATTGCTTATTGAATAAAATATAAATTCCTTAGAATGGCATAGAAGGCTCTTCACAACTGGGCCTTAGTTTATTTTTCAAGACTTACATCTAGTCGAGAGATTAGAAACACTGGTCAAATCTAAACTGCAGATACTTGAATTTGTTTTGAGCTCATACAACAACATTTTTCAAATGAGAAAATTTTACATAAAAATCTAGGTGTCAAGCTCTTTTGAGAAATTTTAAGATGTGGCAATATTGAGCCCTCATTTTCTAATGGAAATCATCTGCTGGACCTGAAGTGTTAAATTATTCTTATACATTCTCACATGCTTTACATGGAATATTGCTCTCCATTTTGCCACAGTTTACCATCTAGCTCACTTAGACTCCTCTATGTTAGCTGTCTGTCTCCTAAAACTCCTTAACACCGCTTCCCTAGTCACCATCCACTCTCCCCACACTGCATTTCTTTCAAGTGATTTCAAGTAATTTGATGATTCTAAGTCTTCGTATATTCAGTCATCTTTATTTAAAATGCCCTCAAACAGATGGAGAGATAAACCATGTTCTTGGATTGGAAGAATCAATATTGTCAAAATGCAATCTACAGATTCAATTCAATCTCTATTAAATTACCAATAGCATTTTTCACAAAATTAGAACAAAAAATTTTATAATTTGTATGGAAACACAAAAGACCCCAAATAGCCAAAGCAAACTTGAGAAAGAAAAAATGAGCTGAAAGAATCGGGCTCCGTGACTTCAGACTATACTACAAAGCTACAGTAATCAAAACAGTATGGTACTGGCACAATAACAGATCAATGCAGCAGTATAGAAAGTCCAGAGATAAACCCACACACCTATGGTCACCTAATCTATGACAAAGGAGGGAAGAATATATAATGGAGAAAAGACACCCTCTTTGATAAGTGGTGCTGGGAAAACTGTACCGCTACATGTAAAAGAATGAAATTAAAACATTCTCTAACACCAAACACAAAAATAAACTCAGAATGGATTAAAGACCTAAATGGGGGCTTCCCTGGTGGCACAGTGGTTGAGAATCTGCCTGCCAATGCAGGGGACACGGGTTCAAGCCCTGGTCCGGGAAGATCCCACATGCCGCGGAGCAACTAAGCCCGTGAGCCACAACTACTGAGCCTGCGTGCCACAACTACTGAAGCCGGTGCGCCTAGAATCCATGCTCCACAACAAGAGAAGCCACCGCAGTGAGAAGCCCGCGCACTGAAATGAAGAGTAGACCCCACTCACTGCAACTAAAGAAAGCCCGCACATAGCAATGAAGACCCAACACAGCCAAAAAAAAAAAAAGTAATTTTAAATAAATAAATAAATAAAAGGAAGCAACACCTAAATATTGGTATATAAGAAAATTTGAATTTGTATATGCTGAAAAAATTCATTTAAAAAAAAAGGGGTAGGGGAAGGGATAAATTGGGAGATTGGGATTGACATATACACACTACTATATATAAAATACATAACTAACAATAACCTGTATAGCGCAGGGAACTCTACTCAGTACTCTGTAATGACCTATATGGGAACAAAGTCTAAAAAAGAGTGGATATATGTATATGTATAATTGATTCACTTTTCTGTACACCTGAAACTAATACAACATTGTAAATCGACTATACTCCAATAAAAATTAACTGAAAGTAAAATAAAATGCCCTCTTTTTACTTTGTCAGCCTAATTAACTTTTTAAACTCTTATCTATCCTCCAGGCCTCATTCAAATTTTATCCCTTGTATAAAGTACTCTCTAAATTCTCCCCACTCCCATTTACCATTTAAGGGTCACTGTTTCTTCTATAATTCTGTAATTTTTTACAGCAACCAACAGGAGAATTGGCAACACAATAACTAGAAATAATAGGATAGTACCAAAACCACCATAAAATAACATAAGGTTAACAAGGTTAAAAAGGGAAAAGAGGAAACAGAAAATAAAATGAAAGAACTGAACTTTTAAAATGAAAAATACAATTATTGGCATTAAATCTCAGTGGGTGGATTAAAAAGCAGATTAGACACAATTGAAAAGAAAAATTCTAAAGTGGTAACATAACCTGATAATTAAAATGCATTGTCAGAATGCACTAAGAATTGATAAACAGATAAAAAATTAAAGTGGAAAATTGTTCTGAGAAAATCAACCTCAGTCCAGTAATAAGACATAAGGCCAAGTAAAACATGAAAGAGGGAATAAAGTAAATGGAAGACAGAATGAAAAAATTCAATGTAAGTCAATTAGAATTTCCTGAGGAGATAACCGAGTACATAAATAGGTGATGACTTGTTTGGTAAGAAGTTTTGATAATCAGATCAGTTGCTGCAAGCCTACTCACCTATGGTTAGACTCTTATTCCCATACAACTGTAAAACAAAGCAGGTCACATAAGATACATTGTTGCCTACCCAGTGGCATGTGCTCTGGACAGTCACTCCTGTTAATCTGAGATTCATACTCAGTGATGCAATCTCCTTCTGGGGCTCAGAAAATCTGTGCTGCTGGCTTCCCTGCAAGTGCTTTGCACACTGAAGTTTTATTCTTCCCCAGAAGAAGGGTCACCTCTGGAGATGCTGTAGGTGAGGACAGAAAAAAATTGTTCAAGTTTAATATTAAAAAAGCAACAAAGTTTTATCCATGAATATTTATTAAGGATCTACTTATAGTGCATGTTGGTTAAGGGCATGGGCTCTGGAGTTAGATTATCTGGGTCCAAATTCTGCCACAACTGTTTCCTAACTGTGTAACCTTGAACAAGTTTCTGTGCTTACCAAATAAAAGAATGATACTAATTTGTAATGTATTAATTATGTAACAGTAGGAAACAAAAATTCTGCCAATTACTCATGACATATTCTCTACTGTAAGATGCATCTTGTGCTGGTATATCCTCCATATTCTCCTCCAGATCAGTCTCCAATCTCTTCTGCCATTCTCTGGGTCCTAAGAGGCTGACTTATTGGAGGAATTGGCAGTAAATGTAGGTCAGAGGTGGGAGGAAAGTGAGGTCAGGGTATTATATCTTTCCTGTGGTGGTGTCAGGGTTTGCCTATATACCACTACAACAGCCATAGTCCTCTAGGCAGCCCTCTCAAAACCACTGCTTTCTTCAGGTTCCTTCATCGTGTAACTTCAGGCCAAGGAGCAGAATGTCTTCCAGAGGGTGCAAGCCACCAGGTCCTTCATTATCTCTTATTGGTTAGGGAAACCACATCTTTTTAAAGCATGCATACTTTTATAAAACTCTCCTCAAGTTACTCAAAGTGTGCTGTTTGTTTACTGCTGCTGCTCTGACTGATACACATCCCACTTTGGAGATATTAAAATGTGAAAAAAATATTGCAGCTAAGATATAGTGAAACATATCACTTAGCTTCTCTGTGCCTCAGTTTCATTTCTCTTAAATAGGAATAATATTCCTCTTAGAATTATTATGACTAAATGCACTAATGCATGTAGAGTACTTAGAAGAGCATGTAGCATGTAATAAGTTCTCAATAAATATCATCATTAGTATATTTAAAACATTGTGATAGGTGCCATGAATTATACAAAGATGGGTAAAAGACAAAGCATCCTGGTCATCTTAGTAAGTGACAGCTTTAAGTCAGTTATTTTGACCTAAAGCCCAGTATTCTTCTATCAAAACTTCCTTGATAATCCAAAATAACTGGAAAGAAGATCACTCTACCTTAGTGCAAAAGCACTTTTAAAACACTTTTTAGAATAAATGGTGTTATTAGTTTTAATTATGTACAGTAACACAATGTAATAATTAAAATGCATTGTCAGAATGCACTAAGAATTGATAAAAAGATAAGAAATTAAAATTATCTTGAATGTAAAAATGGTAGTTATTTATAAATAAATAGATTCTTCAAAAGATTAGATAGAAAAGAGATTAGAAAACTAATCTTCATTGAGCATCCACTATGTGAGAGGCACTTCAAGACTGAGTACTTACAAACTGTCTAACAGGGAGAAACGGCTGTCCCGGTTGTACAGATGAGGAATCTACCTCTGAAGGGCAGAGCAGAGACTCAAACCCAAAGCTTCCACAGACAGCAGGGGGGAGCACAGGGAACAACCATGACTTTTCTATATCACACTGCCTCTGGAATGCTTCAAAAAATAAAAATCCCCTAACATGGCTTAAATAACACATACCCACTTATAAGGAGATGTACGTTTATGTGTGAGTTTGTTCTTAGACTCCTTTTTGGGGTTTCTGTTTGTTTCTTTGTTTTTGCAAATGGCACAAAGATGCAGTCTAAGAATTATCACAGGTGTCTTTTTTCAAAAAACATGACTTCTTTAACGCCTTGCTACTGATTATGATCTACAGACCAACAGCAGCAGTCTCACCTGGAAGCTTGTTAGAAATGCAGAACATTAGGCACCCAGACAAGGACTGTTATAAAATTGCTAGCCAAGGAAACTAGAAAGAGAAGAATAAAACTGAGCATTTTCAAAGACAGAAAAATTCTAGTGGAAAACAATCTAAAGTATCTTTCTCATCATGGTTTCCTCTACTTCACTCCAATACCTTTCACCCTTCCCCCCACCACTCCCAACAGACTTACCAGCTGTGAAAGGGAGAAAAATTGTGAAAAGTATCCCAAAAGCTGAAGACATATTCTGAAGGGGGTCCCCGCCTTCTTTTTTTTTTTTTCCTATCCCTACCTCTCTGTTTTCCTTCCACCATACCATTACCTAGCTGTGGTCTTTTTCTTCTCCTGATCGCTCCCATAAGCACTGATGAGAAATCCCCTACTGTCTTACTCCACTGTCTTTCTGGCTCGTGAGCAATTTAAGAAGAAGCATTTCCTGTTTGGAGAGTTGAGGTGATAATGACTGAACTTCCTGGTTTGTGCTTTTATACATTTATTTCTCTCCAGCGAAGCATATATATTTGACCCACTATTCAGATCCAATGGTAATCACTTGAGTTATATCCCAGATAATGTTAAAATGATTCTTGGGGCTTCCCTGGTGTCACAGTGGTTAAGAATCTGCCTGCCAGTGCAGGAGACACGGGTTCGAGCCCTGGTCCAGGAAGTTCCCACATGCCGTGGAGCAACTAAGCCCATGCACCACAACTACTGAGCCCGTGAGCCACAACTACTGAGCCCGTGTGCCACAACTACGGAAGCCTGCGTGCCTAGAGCCCGTGCTCCCAACAAGAGAAGCCACCACAATGAGAAGCCTGTGCACCGCAACAAAGAGTAGCTGCAACCAGAGAAAAGCCCGCGTGCAGCAATGAAGACCCAACACAGCCAAAAATAAAATAAAATAGATAAATTTATTTTAAAAAATGATTCTTATGAAGTATGTATCAGTATATTCTTTTTTTTTTAATTAATTAATTAATTTATTTATTTATTTATTTTTGGCTGCGTTGGGTCTTCGCTGCTGTGCACGGGCTTTCGCTAGTTGCGGCGAGTGGGGGCTACTCTTACTTGCAGTGCGCGGGCTTCTCATTACAGTGGCTTCTCTTGTTGCAGAGCACAGGGTCTAGGTGCACAGGCTTCAGTAGTTGTGGCTCGCGGGCTCTAGAGCACAGGCTCAGTAGTTGTGGCGCACGGGCTTCGTTGCTCCGTGGCATGTGGGATCTTCCCGGACCAGTGCTCGAACCCATGTCCCCTGTATTGCAGGCGGATTCTTAACCACTGCACCATCAGGGAAGTCCCAGTATATTCATTTTTATAAATAAAGAAGTAGAGAAGTTAAGTAACTTATCCTAACTTGATTAATGACAGAGCTATATAACCCGGATAGAAACCGTGATCTTTTCATGGATAGTTTTCCTTCCCTTGCATTGTATTGTGTGTGTGTGAGTGTGTGCATGTGTCTGTGTGTGTCTATATATATTTGGTAATTTGTTGTGTCGTTTATGAGAGACGACAAACATGATCTCTTCCTCTAGAAGTATGCACTTTAATACAAAAAACACTGAGGCAGAGAGTATTTAAAAGTAAAACACTCCAAAAAACCATAATACAAATAGTTCTCCACTCATATGACCCCCTTCCAAGTAAAAAGCTTGGGCTGGGGCTAGAGGTCAGTCTGCATTCAGGAATTAAAGCCCAGCTGGGGAAATTTTACTTTGATCCATCCAAGAAATCCTATGCACAAGCCCTGGACTTCTGTCTTCCACAGGTGAGGAGGGGACCAGGTACCATGATAATGCTGCATCTGGCATTTCTGAGGCACCTCCAACCTGGCTCCAGCGCAGCTGCCCCCTTGCTGTTTCTGAACATGGCCCTAGTGGAATGTCATCCCTGCCACAAACTAACAGAGGACACCACTGCCCACTGCACAAGCTCAGACCTTTTGTGGGAGAGGCCAGGTCCTCCTTGCCTCCACCCGACCTGCCTAAACATTCACCCTTACGCTTTCACACCCTGCTGATGATGTTACCCTCTTCTACTTCATAATTTCCACTTTATTTCTTTTTTCTTCTTTATTCTGTTTGTTTCTGGCTAAGGCATTTTAGGATATGCTGTCTTCTGCCACAAAATAGAGGGTGGCGGGGTAGGGGAATCAATCTACAGATTCAATGCAATGTTAACCTGGGTTTTCTATGTGGAAGGAGACAGTGAAGACTGAGGGGCTGGACTGGTAGGCAGAAGTTTCTGCTTATAAATTCTCCTCACATCTTCTTGAACAGATGATAATCCTTCCCTTTGGGTTTGTTCTATTAACAAATGGTTAACATAGGTTTCAGTTTGATTATCCAAAGGAACGATTAATGAAAACTTCTTGTGAAAAACATCAGGATCAGCTTCTTGTCACCAGATAGATAATTCCTCTACATATTTGAAGATGAAAGTTGGGATTCTTTTAATTGGTGAACTTTATTACTGTCAATATCTTGGTTACTGTCAATATAGTATAATTTAGCAGAATGTTATCATTGGGGTAAACTGAGAATGGTGCACAGGGATCTCTTGTGTTATTTCTTACACTTACATGTGAATCTATAATTATTTAATTATTTCCATTAAAAAAAATTGAAAGTCAGGTGTGGCTGAGGGAGGAGAATCTCCCTGAAGGTTGTAGTCAAAGCGTTTATTAAGACTGACCTGTGAGACATGGACTGAAGGAAGATGGCACGCTTCTCTTCCAGTGTGATTTTGATCATGGCCTTTTCCAGAGCATTTGAACTAGTTGCTGGATTGGGCCACCGTGAACTTGCCCATCCATCACGGGGAGACCTGGCCTTCAGAGATGACGGCCTTCAGTCCTGGGAGGAGCCTGCAATTCATCATCAGCCTTCCCAGTTTGTACCATCCATGGGAATCCAGGACAGTAAGGAGCTAAACAGAACCTGCTGTCTGTGTGGGGAGACCTGCATCCCGGGGTCCTTTTTGCCTGCCCTCCCTCTTTCTATGGACGGAACTGTGAGCATGACTTGCACAAAGAGAACTGTGGACCTGTGCCCCGTCACACCTGGTTGCCCAGGAAGTGTTCCATGTGTAAGTGCTGGCATGGCCAGCTTTGCTGCCTTCCTCAGTCATTCCTATCTGGTTGTGATGGATGACCACCTCACAGCTTCTGGGACTCCAGAATTAACACTGTCTGCATGTGCTCTTATGCTACCTGGCATCTGCCTTGCTGTACAAAGTTATAATTAACCCATATTTGCATGAAACATTTGTCATGCAAATTTCATGACCTGTAAAAGCTGTCCTTCCAACGTCCCACCTGAGAGATGATGATTTGTTAGTTGCATTGAAATAGTGAATAGATTTCCCTAACACAGTGAAATAGTGAATAGATGGTCCCTAACATTTCCTTACAGTACCAACTACTTTCCTCTGCCCTGGCCTCTCCAAAAAACTACTTAAAAAAAAAAGTAACCCATATCTTGTGCCCAAGTCCTATGTTTCTTGATACATGTAACTCTAGCAAGGGCTTATTAATAGTTTCCTTTAAACAATTGAATTCTATCTTCAGATTATTAAAGGTTACTCCCAGTGTGGAACTGAGTATAAAGCACTGAATAGAGTTGATCAAAATCAATTAAGATAATATCTTGAAAAGGAAAGGAAAGGAAGTATCTGTAAAGGGAGCAAAGGAGAAGAGAGGGGCAGATATCAGAGGTGAGAGACAGGGTGCTGGAGAAACTGAAGTGTGCATGTGTCCCTAGGAGACTAGACATTAAAGTGGGAACAAATGAGAAAGAGTTGAGAAAATAAAATGGATTACTTGGTTGATCGGATGGGTATAGAGAAGCAAGTTAAAAAGCTAAGTTGAAGGACAAGTTTCTATCATCTATAGGAAGCTGTATAAGACAAGGGCACCTGTTTTCTCAAGGATTTGAAAAGAGAATAAAGTCTCCTTGAAAAAAAATTCTATGTAAATTCCCCCAATGTATTAAGAGTGCTTAATACATTATGATTTCTCCATACTATGCAATTATTTTAACGGTGGTAAAAGATAAAATGTTCACAATATATTTAATTATAAACGAGGTGATAAAACTATACATTGTAAAGCCCATTTTAAAAATATGTATCTGGTGTGTATCTGGTGTGCCTAGTAAAAGTGGGAAGTACGCTGAAAAAAAATTGAAACTGGGGTCTATATCTTGAATCTAGATGTTAGTAAATTTAGGATAATAGAAAGGAAGTTGGTTGCAAACTTACAGACCTTACTGGCCTAATTTCAGAAGCTGCAACACATGGATGGAATAAAATAATTTGAGGTATTATTATATACATGATCCATCCATAAGGGATACCTCTAATTAATTAGGATATTCTGTAGTTCATCACTACACCTAAGTTTTAGGGGAATTCACACCCTTTCAAAATTGTTCTTTAGTATCTCTGACAGAGATTTAATATAGTATTTGGGAGTTGGTGGTTGTCATTTCTAACATCAGTCATAGGAAGTTTTTTAAAAACAAACCCATCACCTCACATGGTACCTTTCTTTGTATACTTGAAATTAGCAAGTTTATAGTATACAATATAGTATCATTAACTATAGTCACCACGCTGTACATTAGATTCCCAGAACTTATTCATCTTATAATTGAAAGTGTGTACCCTTTGACCAGCATTTCTCCATTTCCCCAACATCCCAACCCCTGATAATCACCATTCTACTCTGTTTCTATGATTTTGACTTTTTTTCCCTTAGATTCCACATATAAGTGATACCATGCAACATTCGTCTTTCTCTCTCCGGCCTACTTCACTTAGCATAATACCTTCCAGCTTCATCCACATTGTCACAGATGATAGGATTTCCTTTCTTTTTAAAGGCTGAATAATAATCCATTACATGTATATACCACGTTTTCTTGATCCATTCATCCGCCAACACACTCTTAGGTTATTTCCATACCTTGGCTATTATGAATAATGCTTCAGTGAAAATGAAAGTACAGATATCTCTTCAAGATAATAGTTTCATTTCCTTTGGATATATACTTAGAAGTAGGATTAGTGAATCATGTGGTAGTTCTAGTTTTAATTTCTTGAGGAATCTCCATACTGTTTTACATAGTGGTTTACCAGTTTACATTCCCACCAGCAGTGCACAAGGGTTCCCTTTTCTTCACATCCTTGCCAGCATTTGTTACCTCTTTTCTTGTTGATGATAGCCATCCTAAAAGGTACAAGGTGATAGCTCATCATGACTTTGATTCGCATCTCCTTGATGACTAGTGATGTTGAGCACCTTTTCGTGTACTTGTTGGCCATTTATATGTCTTCTTTGGAAAAATGTCTACTCATGTCCTTTGTCCAGTTTTAAATTAGAGTATTTGGTTTTGTTTTGTTTTGTTTTATTTTTGCTATTGGGTTGTATGAGTTCCTTATATATTTTGGATATTGACCTCCTATAGATATATGGTTTGCAAATATTTTGTTCCATTTTATAGGTTGCCTTTTCATTTTTTAGTGAGGCATAATTAACTCATATAACATTATATTAGTTTCAGGTGTACAACATAATGATTTGTTACTTGAATATATTATAAAATGATTATCACAATAAGTCCAGGTAACACATGTCACCACACAGTTACAATTTTTTTCCTTATGATGAGAACTTTTAAGATTTACTCTATTGGCATCTTTCAAATGTGCAACACAGGGTATCATTAACTATAGTCACCATGCTGTACATTATATCCCCATGACTTATTTATTTTATAACTGGAAGTTTGTACCTTTTGAATCCCATCACCCATTTCACCCATCCCCTACCCCCCATCTCTGGCAACCACCAATCTATCCTCTGTATCTGTGAACTTGTTTGGGGGTTTTTTGTTTGTTTTCTTTGTTTTGTTTTGTTTTAGATTCTACATAAGTGAGTTCATATGGTATTTATCTTTCTTTGTCTGACTTATTCCACTCAGCATAATGCCCTCAAAGTCCACCCATGTTGTCACAAATAGCAAGATTTCATTCTTTTTTTATGGCTGAATTATAGTCCATTGTAGGTATTTACCACATTTTCTTTATCCATGCATCCACCAATGGACACTCAGATTGTTTCCATGTCTTGGCTATTGTAAATAATCAATCCAGCAAAGCAGAGTAAAAGAAAAAATAAAACAGAGCTGGGGGAGGAAACATAGTAAATGAGACATGTAAAGTAAGATTGTAGAAATATGGCCAAATATGTAAGTAATCACAACAGATGCGAATGGTTTAAATTCTCTTATTAAAAGTTTAAATTCGCCCTCACACTGGTCAGAATGTCCGTCATCAAAAAATCTACAAACAATAAATGCTGGAGAGGGTGTGGAGAAAAGGGAACCCTCCTACACTGTTGGTGAGAATGTAAATTGGTACAGCCTCTATGGAGAACAGTATGGAGGTTCCTTAAAAAACTAAAAATGGAATTACCATATGACCCAGCAATCCCACTCCTAGGCATATACCCTGAGAAAACCATAATTCAAAAAGATACATGCGCCACAATGTTCATTGCAGCACCATTTACAATAGCCAGGACATGGAAGCAACCTAAATGCCCATCAACAGAGGAACGGATAAAGAAGATGTGGTACATATATACACAAAATATCATGTGTCAGGTGTCATCATTAGTTTTACATCCAAAATAGACTAAAAGTCCTTTTAAGGATAAAGCCTAGAGGAACCAAAATGTCTTCAGGGAGACAAACATATTAACAAAACAAAATAGCTGTCTTAAACGTTTCAAATGGCACAATTAAAGAATGAAATGGATTTTGTTTTAATTTCTACCATGTTGAAAATTTTTAATTTTCAGTATCATTTTTTCCTGTTATGGAGTAAATAGACATATTTTTCAAAATTAAAACATATATTTAATAATATTAAAAATGATTAATAAACACATTCCCAATATATTGTTCCATAGAAAAATGTAGAAAAGGGTCATGTCATCCCATGGCTATTCCCTTAGCACATATCATATTTTATAAATATCCCAAGTCCTCCATAATGCATATTTAGCTGGTTATAAAAATTTGTTATTTGATAAATGCATCACAATAAAGTGCACATCATAAAAATACACATTTCCAATTTATCACATCTGCAAAACTATTAGGGATTAGATAGCAATACCTCTATAGAGATATAAGTTCAGAAGAAGCTAATGTCCTCACATGTCTGTCCTCCCTCTCTCCCTCCCTCCATCCCTCTCTCCCTCTCCCTCTCTCCCTCTATCTCTCACACACACACACACACACACACAAGCATGAAAGAAAAATATAAATTCAGTTTTATTAAATAGTGAAATTCTTATTATAATCTTATATCATATTAGCTAACAGTAGGTGGCATTTTACGGATATTAAAATAACAGAAAAGGCACATTCAAACAGGGTTGGAGGGGATGTAAATTGACACAGTTTGACGTATTAGTCAATAAAAGAAATGCACAAACCCTTTGACCTGGCAATTTCACTCAAGGAAATTATCTTACAGATATATTCAAACACATACAAAGAGATATAGTCACAAGAAACATTCTATGTAGTATTGTTTATAATAGCAAAACAAACAAAACAATCTAAATGTCACTCAAGGAAATTATCTTACAAATATATTCAAACACAAAGAGATATAGTCACAAGAAACATTCTATGTAGTATTGTTTATAATAGCAAAACAAACAAAACAATCTAAATGTCACTCAAGGAAATTATCTTACAAATATATTCAAACACAAAGAGATATAGTCACAAGAAACATTCTATGTAGTATTGTTTATAATAGCAAAACAAACAAAACTTAATCTAAATGTCCACCACTAGAGTTGTGGTTAATTAAATTAAATTCCATTACATACAATGGAATTTTTTGTAACCATTAGGAAGAATGAGGTAGTTCTGCTTGTGTTGATATAAAAGATCTTCAGGATATATTATATTATTAGCTTTCTGTAAGTACAGAACAAAACTACGGTATGTTCCCATTTGTGTCTTGACAAGGATATGTGTATGTATATGTAAATGGACATATAAGTGTACACATATACCATGCACATATAGATATGACATATGCACATAGAAATTTTCTAGAAGATTACATAAAAACTGTTGGTTAATTGTTCCTTCTGTGGAGTTACTTGAGGTAACTCAGTTTTCATCACCTACTGTATTGAACAATTTGAATATCTTATCATGAGCATGAGCTTTCTTTGTAATAATATCAGTTCTTCAAAGAACTACCTAGTAACAGCTAAAATTCTAAAATTTCAAATGTATAAGGATATGAATGCAAATCCTCTAGAATGTCTCTGTCTTCTAAGAATCTTTGAAAAGCTAATTTCAAACTAGTTCTTCCATTCCAGAACTCCAAGAAAATCAAAACAGTATCTGTACTGTATCTTGATTCATTTGTCCTGGTGCTACACTTCAGGAACATATACAGTATGGAGACTCATCCCATCAACTTCACTTTGTAACACCTTAGACATCTTCACCCTGTTTGTAGTATCATAAAGTGGATTGTTCTTCTCTGTGTAGCTGGCATAAGGCTGCATTTCATCCTAAGAAATAACCCAAAGTTAAAATCAATTCAAAAAAGCCAGAAATCAGTAACCACCTATGTTTTTCTAACAAGGGCCCACAGCTTTAGTGTCTACCAATAGTAGTCTCTGGGCTTACATGAACATAAGAGCAAGACTTTTCTAATATTTTATCAAAAAATTATTGATTATTTAAGTCTCAGTGTGACATGATAACAGTTGTCTGAAAGTAGGAGTGGAGAAGAATGGAGTGATATGAGAAGTATTTCAGAGGAGAGTGTCAAAGACTTAGTAAGCTATTGGCTATAAGAGATTATAGAGCTGGATAGGTTTTAAGCTTGGATAAGAGAGAAATGATGATGTTATTGAAAAAAGGAAGTCAAGAATTAGAGATGGTTTAATGGGAGAGGAAATACCAATTCAACTTCTCCAAAGATTACAGCCCAAATGAGGCAAACATTATGTCTTTTGTAGGATGCAGTTCTTGAAATAAAAATATGGATTTGGAGTGTATATAAATAGTACTTGGTGGATAATTAACAAAATAAGTACACCTGACAGCACTGTAAAGTTAGAATTTTTGCTTTTCAACTAAAATACTAATAATGATGCAAATTACAAATTATGTGACTAGATTTTCAGACTACATAGCTTAAAAGTTTGTAAATATTCTTTTTAATCTTATCTTACCTCCTCAACAACTGAAGTATGTTCTGTTTCTTTCAATTTACGTTTTCTGCAAAAATAAAAATTAGCTGGAGTGAATGTCAGAACATTATTATTCAGATTGAAAATGGAAAAACAAAACAGTATGCTATTGACAATTGTGGTTCATTTTGATAGAAACTTTAATAAATCAGAAATGCACTACCAGAAATGAGTGAAGAATGCTGCTTGTAAGTTAATTCATCCAAATAAGATAATTCTGGATTTTGGAAAGGGAAGTGAAATTATGCAAAGAAGCTTGATATAATAGAATATATGTGACACCTCATATTTGGTGTATGAAATGAATTATTATAATTCTTTTCTCAAATAGAAAATAGCATGCACTGTCTCTCCCAAGATCCTGCCCTAAGTGGGCTATGCTTGCATGTCTAATTCACTATGCTTGCATGTCTAAGTAACCTAGAAAAATCTCCCTGGTCATTAGCGTAGTCCAAGTCCGTTATCTTCAGGACACACTTATTGATTATGAGAGAACTGAGGTTAACATCTTTTTTTTTAATTTTTATTTTATGTTGGACTATAGTTGGTTTACAATGTTGTGTTAGTTTCAGGTGTACAGCAAAGTGATTCAGTTATACATGTACATATATCGATTCTTTTTTACATTCTTTTCCCATTTAGGTTATTACAGAATATTGAGCAGAGTTCCTTTTTTACCCAGTCAATTCCATTTTTCTGACTCTTTTCTAATCCAATAACGCTGGAGAAGAGAAAGCATCAGTCAGTACCTGCAGCCGCTGATTTTCAAAAGCCAAATGGATCCAACGATGACCAAGATAATAAAAATAGGGGGGACGATACGTAAAATTCTTAAGGGTGCTGATGTTTTGGCATCTGTAAACGTAGACACAAAAATATATGATTTACTATTATTCAGCAGTAGAAAGAAATGAGCTATCAAGCCATGAAATCACTGAGGAAAATTAAAAGCATATTACTAAGTGAAAGGAACCAATTTGAAAAGGCTAAATACTGTATGATTCCAACCATATGACATTCTGGAAAAGACAAAACTATGGAGTAAAAAGATCAGGGGTTGTTAGAAGCTAAGGTGGAAGGAGAGATAAATAGGTGGAACATAGAGGACTTTTATGGCAGTGAAACTACACTATATGATACTATAACGGTGAATACATGGCATTTATACATTTGCCAAAACTCATAGAATATGCACCTAGAATGAACCCTAATGTAAACTATGGACTTTGAGTGATAATGATGTGTTAAGGTAGGGTCATTCATTATAACAAAGGTACAACCGCGGTGCGGGAGATTTAGATAGACAGGGAGACCATGCATGTGTAGGGTCAAGGGTTATATGGGAACTCTGTACTATCCACTCAATACTGCCATCATCATAAAACTGCTCTAAAAAATAAACTCTGTTTAAAAATTATATATATAGCATGGTTCAAGAATGTCTCACAGTACATGACATTCATTTCTGTGATTTTATTTGAAAAATTTTGATCCATTTATAGTTCAAATAATTGTTATAATTAAATTGCTTTATCATTTCAGACTCTTAAGTTTTCAACAAGACATCATCTTGTATCACTATTTTGTTGCTTTAAGGATTCATGTGGCGAATTCCTGTAAGAGAGATGTGAAATTCAGACCTCTCTGTTATAGTAATAGAGTGTTTCTCATCTCCAATATTCAGAAATAAATAGAGTTGTAAGGAAGGTATTTGGAAAAATAACCCTAATTCTGAAGTCACCTTTCTTCCAGGGCATTGAAACTGAAATGAATGCATGGCAGCAACTTTAAACTATTCACTGACTGCTGGCAGCAATACAAAGCTCAATCTGATAGGAGGACAAGTCAACCAAGGAATTGCCAGCTCTGAGAGGTTTTGAGACTGTGCTCCTGGTGTTTCATGAACGCGGCTGGGGCAGCAGAGAGAGGTGAGTGGAGGCCTCATCCAGTCCCTCCACCTTCCTTCAATACTTTGTTTTTAAACATTGGATTTTTATTTGAAAAAGAGTTTGGTTTTGCATTTAAAAATGACAACATTGTTTTGAAACCCTCTCTTTCAAACTAATGGGCTCTTTTATTGGAAGTGCACTAGCACAGGTGAAGGTCCACCCTGCAAGGAAGACATATCTGCACTGGGTAGGAGTGGACTAGAGAGTCCCTCCAGTTCTGAGATTCTATAAATATGACATCATATTGTAATACTGGGTGGCCGGACTTCATACATAACCAGTGGCAATTACTCTTCTCAGTAAATACTGCTAAACTATTAATATGTATATAAAACTTTAAGAATAGATATTAGAAAATTGTGGTTTAAACCCACGCGTTCTCCTCTTCTCCTTTCTTAACACTTACTAAAATATCAGCAGAGAATTTTTTAAAGTATAGACTTGAAAGGACAAAGAGAACATGGATGAAGACAAGAGCAGATGAAAGATTGCAACTTGTTTTTAGGGTGAAAAATGAACAGAAGAATGGCCAATAATTCAGAGTGAAATAAGTATAAACCTTAGTGAACTCCAGGAAGGCTAGGAAAGACCAAAAATAGGGAAGGGGGAATGTAGGGAGTGAACTGTGGAGCTAAAGTTGGAAACTTCCTTGAAGGTCTGTGTTAAGAACAGATGGGCTGCCAAGTCTCCTCCCACCCCATGCAACCAGGTCATCACACCTTCCCCGACCAGCAGAAAACAGGAAGTGTGGCCCAAAGAAGATGAACTGGAGAAACTCCAGAGTGTCAAGGATCCAGACATAATGGAGGGTGAAGATGAAGTGTCATTAAAAGAAAGTTGAGTTCTGAACAGGCATACACACACACACACACACACACACACACACACACACACACACACACACACTCTCTCTCTCCCTCTCTCTCTCTCTCTCTCTCTCTCTCTCTCTCTCTCTCTCTCTCTCTCTCTCTCCCCTCTCCTCCCTGCTCCCAGAACACTGATAGTCAGGATTATCCCTCCCAGGCAAGAGACTGGAGAGTTATTTTCTGCAGAGTCTGAATAGCCTCAGAGAAAAGACCTTCAGGTACATAAGGAAATAAGGAATCCCCAATTTTAAAACAATCACCTGTTTTCACCCTATAGAAACCTACTAGCGAACAAACCCACTCACAGATAATATAGCTTCCGATCAGCTCCTTAGTGCTCACTTTGAAGTGAACGGATAGCCAAGGAGTTAAGGAAAGCCTTGTATGTGGAAGAAAGATGAAAACAAACAAATGTCAGGAAGGCAGAAGGAACTCAGATTACACAGACGTGGCATCAACCAGAGGACTGAGGGAAAGGGAACATCCAGGACAATAGCTATGCAGCATGTCTCGTGACCAACCAGGCCAGATTAGAACAAGAGTGTGTAAAAACTCAAGAAAGAATGTCTTCAAGAAAAAAAAAATGGAACTGAAATTACCTAACAAATCTGACCATGTGGAAAGCAGTATTAAGAGGCGTTTTCTAGGGTTTTGTTTTGTTTTGTTTTTAGTGTTAGTGATAATTAATAATAGGTACATGCATTATTAAGGAAATGAAAAAGGAAAGCAATTAAGGCCAGGAAAAACAAAAAGTTATTCAAAAATGAAAGTATGAGTTTATTTCTTGATTCAGAGCTTAACAAAACATACGTGTTCAAAATAATGTAAACACTGGCTATTTAATTTAACCAAAAATTGCTGTTTTACTCCATATGAATGGTGAGGGAAGAGAAGGTAAAGTTAAATCCTCATCTACCATAAGAGGAAGTGGGTACACTAGGTTTAAATTTGCTATATTAAGAAATAGCAGCACAACCATGTTGTTTATAAAAACTGAGTCAATTACTAGAAGAAACACTTAAAGATCTGAAAGTACTTGTCTCTAGAGAGTTGTGTAAGAATGGAGAGGTGGGGTTGGAGAGGCAGAGAGATAGCTAACGTTTTTCATGGTAGCCTTATAGAACGACATAGACTTTAAACTATATGAGTTATGTTGATTAGAATAATATTTTTTATAACAAGAAATAAGAGTAGATGGGAGCAGAGAGTAGAGAAACTAAACTGTAATGAACTGAATCATAGATGCTATTATAAGACATTAAAGAAATTTCCCTGGAAGAGCCTGGAGGAGAAAATTCTACCAGACTGAAAATTCATGAAGATAATTTATGAGCAACGTTATTCTTCTAATAAAATAATAATTATTTGTTTAAAATTACCCGTTATCCTTCTATTAAAACCATAAGTATTTATGTAAAAGTACACTACACAAGCCAATTTAGTAGTACAGAAGAGAACATTAAAAGAATAATAAATTGGGAAGTTCACTAGTGGCCTAGTGGTTAGGATTCGGGCTTTCACTACCATGGCCCGGTTCGAATCCCTGGTCCCGGAACTGAGATCCTGGAAGCTGCGCAGCATGGCCGAAAAAAAAAAGAAGTAGAATAAACTGCATTCGATAATATGGCTTTTTACAATACATTTTTGTATTATTCTTCCAGACAATCTCTTTACTTTAAGGAGGAAAGGGAGATAAAGTGGAGGGTGGAAAGGACATCCTTCAATGAAATTTCTCTGCACACTCCTTTTTCCTTCTTAAGGTAACTCTTCTGAAAGAATGGGAAAATCAAAAACAAAACTAGAAAAATTACTAACCTTGATCCAGCTCTATGGACAGACTCCTGTTGCCAGTCAAGTGGGAGACAGAGCAGGACACATTAGGTACATGGCGGCCCTCCCAGTGGCATGTACTCTGGATGGTCACTGTGCCATTGCCCCAATGACGTTTTTGCTCAGTGACACAATCTCCCTCTGGGGTCCAGGAGATCTGTGCAGCTGGCTTCCCTGCAACTGCCTTGCACACTGCAGTTCCATTCTCAGTTTGAACCAGGGTCACCTCAGGGGGCACTGCAGAAATGTAGGGGAAATGCTTCAGTCTTAACACATGGGACATGGAATTTAGAGATTTGTTTCAGCCCAAAATCTGGTTATCTGAAACACCACAATATATGACATTCCTTACCTAACACTTGGAGGTGATATCCACGATGGAAATTCCCATCAGGTGTTACCATTTGACACCTGTAATACCCATCATGAGTGATGGCCACTGGATCAATCTGAAGGGCAGGATTCTCATCAAGTCTGGAGGCCCAGGTTATTCTCTCGTCGGTACAGTTTCCTCCCTTGGTCTCATTTGTATCACCCCTGAAGGCTCTGAAGCAGGGCAACTTGTCTCTGAGGACTATTTCCCATGTTGTTAGCAGCATACTTGTCCACAGCACAGGAGGGCAAGAGAGCACAGCCTTTGTACCCACTAGTACTGATAGTGAAGTGTTAACTGTACACACACACACACACAGACACACATGCACAAGCACAGAGAATAATAAGAGAAAAGCTTGATATAGAATTTCAGTGTTAAAATATATTCACAGCATATTACCTGAAATTGTACTTGAACATTACTTTGCTGTGGTCTTATTCCAGAAATATTAGACTTACGTAAGAAATTAACATTCATGAAATATACATAAAGTATTAAACCCATCCAAAGATTAACCAACTTCCTCCAGTATTATGCATCATTAGGAAAACAACATGAATTATATATGTGACAAAATTGTTTAAAGTGTTATGAAATTAATTCAGGAGATTTGATATCTATAAGACAAACAGATGAGAATGCAGAATCTAAATTAAAAGACAAAGGCAGTTTTCTAAATCTAATCTTTTGGCTTCAGAGACTATTAGATTTATCATACAACTCATGCTCCTCAGGGGGAAAAAAAATGGAATAATTAGTGATGTGGTTTTCTCCTCCTAAGTTTTGATGAAAGTGAAAAATCGGTAACATCAGAACTAAAAACCTATCCTTAAGGGTGGCAATTCAGACAAACATAAATGTGGAAAGATATGGTACTTTCATTAAAAATAGCTAAGATGGCAATCAGGTTGAACAAGTTGGAAATTATTTTGTTTAATTTTTATTCAGAGAATCACAAAATCAGTTAAATCAACAGATTTTATTTATTTATGTAAAGAATAAAAATTTCCTTTATTCTTCCTAACACCTCAGATGTACTTCCTAAGTCTACAAAACAACACTGAAAAGCACTTGCTCTGTCTTTCAGATGTAAATATGCACACTTAAGTATGTATTACATACAAACATGCATATTTTAATTTATATATATATATATAAATGGAGAGGTATATTGCATATCATACTGTGTATATTGTCCTAAGTCTTTTGCTTTTTTGTTGATATATAATAGACCTATCACCATATCAGTATACCTACATCGATCTCACTCTTTTTTTTATTAATTAAGTTTTATTGGCGTATAGTTGCTTTACAATGTTGTGTTAGGAAAACTGGACAGCTACATGTACAAGAATGAAATTAGAACCCTCCCTAACACCATACACAAAAATAAACTCAAAGTGGATTAAAGACCTAAATGTAAGGCCAGACACTATCAAACTCTTAGAGGAAAACATAGGCAGAACAATGTTTGACATAAATCGCAGCAAGATCTTTTTTGATCCACCTTCTAGAGTAGTGGAAATAAAAACAAAAATAAACAAGTGGGACCTAATTAAACTTAAAAGCTTTTGCACAACAAAGGAAACCATAAACAAGACAAATAAACAACCCTCAGAATGGGAGAAAATATTTCCCATGTCAGATGAAGCAACTGACAAAGGATTAATCTTCAAACATACAAGAAGCTCATGCAGCTCAACATCAAAAAAACAAACAACCCAATCCAAAAATGGGCGGAAGACCTACATAGACATTTCTCCAAAGAAGACGTACAGATGGCCGACAAACACATGAAAAGATACTCAACATCACTAATTATTAGAGAAATGCAAATCAAAACTACGATGAGGTATCACTTCACACCGGTCAGAATGGTCATCATCAAAAAATCTACAAACAGTAATTTCTGGAGAGGGTGTGGAGAAAAGAGAACCCTCTTACACTGTTGGTGGGAATGAAAATTGATACAGCCACTATGGAAAATAATATGAAGCTTCCTTAAAAAACTAAAAATAGAACTACCATATGACCCAGCAATCCCACTACTGAGCACATACCCAGAGAAAACCATAATTCAAAAAGACACATGCTCCCCAATGTTCATAGCAGCACTATTTACAATAGCCAGGACATGGAAGCAGCCTAAATGTCCATCAACAGAGGAATGGATAAAGAAGATGTGGTACATATATACAATTGAATATTACTCAGCCATAAAAAGGAACGAAATTGGGTCATTTGTGGAGACATGGGTGGACCTAGAGAGTGTCATACAGAGTGAAGTAAGTCAGAAAGAGAAAAATAAATATCATATATTAATGCATATATGTGGAATCTAGAAAAATGGTATAGATGACCTTATTTGCAAAGCAGAAATAGAAATACAGAGGTAGAGAACAAATGTTTGGATACCAAGGGGGAAAGGGGTGGGGTGGGAGGAATTGGGAGATTGGGATTGACACATATATACTATTGATACTATGTATAAAATAGACAGCTGATGGGAACATATTGTAAAGCACAGGGAACTCTGCTTAATGCACTGTGGTGTCCTAAATGAGAGGGAAATCCAAAAGGGAGGGGATATATGTATATGTATGGCTGATTCATTTTGATGTACAGTAGAAGCTAACACAACATTGTAAAGCAACTATAATCCAATAAAAATTAACTAATAAAAATAAATAAATAAATAAACAGATTTTAAAATAATCTGTAATTTCTTTAGTTGGACCACCTCACAAAAATGAAAAATGATGATGCCAAGTGGTAAGAGATGCTTAGAAGTATTTTTCTAGAAAAAAAGTACTATAGTATATAAATACAAATCAATGCAAAAACAAGGATTATTTTCCTCTGTAAATTTTCTATAAAAAGAATTTTATTGCAAGCATGTAATAGTATCAAATATGGCCTTTCAATGAGTTCCTCTTCCTTCCTATTCATTCACACATATACTCCCTGACAGTTTGCTGTGAACCTTGCTCACAGATTTTGTTTCCATACGTTCAATATTATTATCAGTATTAAATATAGCATTGACCTATTTTTCCATATTTTAAAGTACAAATTAAGACCGGCAAGTATCTCCTAATGTAGAAGCTCACACTTTCCCATAAGCTGACATGTGTCCCTGACAGAAAGGGGTTTGCTGACAGGTGATTAGGTGTATCTGTCACAAGTCACCTGTAACAAAGGAGAGTGTCATTGATTTCATCAGTTTAACATGAACAGAACCAGCTGTGGTATGGCAAAATTTTTATGTGGATGAAGCTTATTTTTTCTAAACTTTGCATTTAATATTTCTCCTCTCCTCTTTTCGTGCCATCTGCCTCCTCTGTGATGTACTCAACCCTTTGCATTTCATGGCCAAATAAAGATCATATTACTAGATGAAGGAAGAGGGAGGATTTTAATGCAGATCTAAGAGGGCAGGTAAATCCATGCTCTTTCCATCACTCCAAGTGGCATCCCCTCATAGTGAGAAACTCCAATTTGGCAAAGGCTTGGAGAGAAGCAAGAACATGGCTTGTGAGAGAACTGCTAGAGGTTGGGTGTGGGAAGCATATATGTGCATAAGGGAATCGTGATTAAGATAAAACCAGAAAAATAAGAGACTGGCGAGACAGCAAGTTGTGAATGTCCTGGTGTTCTTGGGATTTGGAAGTTTAGCTTATAAGCAGTATAAGGCTTTAATGTTTTGCCTAATATTTAACCTCAATATCTGACTCATTTTTGTAAAAGAAAGTTTGTGCTAATCAAATAAACATGTATTTGAACAGGGGCTCAGTATCCAAAGAAGTAACTCTGATGGTGAGGATTCCAAGCACTGCAGATAGTCTCTGTTCTTTCACCTTCCTACATTCTATAAACTTCAGTCAATCACCCTACACCTATAATGATAGTTCTTATGTTATTGTTATTTTTTCACCCTTTCTTCATCCTCTTTTTTCCTTTTTCATACCTGTTGTGATAAGTTACACAATGGCCAGTACCTCTACAACACTCAGTGGGTTTGGCACCTGTCTGACAGATATATTCTCCATATGCTCCTGTGATCAGCTAGGGTGATTTCACTTCTTGCTTCACTGAGAAGATAGTAGATTCTCATCTCTGCTCCCAAACCAGCAGTCACATCCCATCTTTTCTGCATCCTTTGTCTACAAATATCTTCCAGTCTCATCCAGCCTTATGCACACTGACAAATTCTTATTAGCTTTGGGGCATTTCCTTTCTTTTCTCACAACCATAACCTAGATTAAGTCCTCATTGCCATGTACCTGGATTGCTGCAAAGGCCTCCTAACTTCTTTCTCTGTCTCAAAACTCTTCTCCTTTCAGTTCATACCTTACACTGCAGCCAGTACATCATTCTGCAACACAGATGTGATTCCCTCAACTCTAAAACCCTCCAGAGATCTCTCACTGCCTGAAGAATAAGTTTAAATGTCTTCGTATTGGCTTTGAAAGCCCTCGTTTTCACATTGACTCACTTTGCAATCTTATCACCCACTACATTCCCCCAAACTGCAGAAAAAAGCACCGAGCACAATTCCATTTCTATGTCATTTCTCACATCGTTTTCACTCTCTAAGGTGCCCTACGCGATGCTCTTTTTCTATTAAGATACTCTACCTTTAAGACCTGATTCACATGCTACATCATCTGTGAGGCCTTCTCTAAGCCTTGGTGCTTAATCACTCCCTCCGTACACTCCTGGTACACTCGATGTGAGTGCTTACCTCCTCTGCCTGTGTGATAACTGTGCTCCTGTCGGGGTTCCCCCACAAAACTGAGCTCCCTGGGGGCTCTCTGATCGTCTTGCTCATCTTGCTCATCTTTATGTTCCCCACAAAGCCCAGCACAGTGCCTGATAGAGAAAGCTCCACAGTCTTCCAGTGGAATTGAACTGTTTTAGGGGTAGATGGGTGAGGTCATTCAGGTCCCTCATCCCACAGCATTCAGATCACCATATTCTTCAACTGGGCACGAGGCTGGCACTTGGTCCAGACCATCGACTATGTTTCTAAGGAAGCTCAACATTCCATGCTTCAGTACTGGCCTCAAAAAAACAAACAAACAAACAAAAACCAAAAACAGCATACTACCTTCTGCAGGAGGTGTTACAGTGCTCTGCTTTCTGTCCATAGATGAAGTAATTGTTGAAGCTAGAAAATATTCAGAGGAAAGTAGGTGAAATCAATCTTAGATATTTAAATGGAGTGAAAACTATTATTTCTCCACAAGAGCTTGTATACAACATAATGGAAAATCAATGAACCATAACTAAAATTACACAAAAATCCTTGAAAAAGAGAAATTAGAAGCTGTTCCATCACTATATGGAAAAAAACATGTGAACATTTGAAAATTACATTTATAAGCTGTTAATCAATGATTCCCCATTTATGTGACACCTCATTTTATATGTAAAACTATTCTGTACAAGGTAACGCAGCCTCCACCCGTTCCCTAGCCATAATGGATTCGTCCATCATGGGCACCTCACATGATCTGGGCTGATGATAGTCCTTCCAGATGCCACACCCTGATTAAAATTGTCTGGTCCAGTGGTAGGCACCTCACCCAGCAGGACAAATCAGAGTACATTCTCAAGAATTTGGAAACCAGAATTGAGAAGAATAGTTCATCCCTCTTTCTTCCCCATTTTTCTACTGTGACGGTTAATTTTCTGTGACAACTTGGCTAGGGCACAGTACCCAGGTACTTGGTCAAACATTATTTGAGATTTTTCTGTGAAGGTATCTTTTATCAGTAGACTTTGAGTAAAGTAAATTACCCTCCATAATGTAGGTGGGTCTCATCCAATCAGTTGAAGGTTTTAATAGAAAAAGACTAACCTTCTGGGAAAGGGAATTCTGCCAGCAGTCTGCCTTCAGACTCAAACTGCAACTCTTCCCTGGGTCTCTAGCCTGCTGGCCTACCCTGCATATTTTGGACTTGCCAAGCCTCTGCAATCGTGTGAGCCGATTCCTTAAAGTAACACAACCTCTCTCTCTCTATCTCTCTCTGAATCTCTCTCTACAGGATGTATGCCCAACACACATGTACATCCTGTTCTGTTTCTCTCAGGAACCCTGACTAATACACCTACCTTGGGGTTAAAAAGTAAAACTATACATAAAAACTATACAAGCATCAAGCATTCTTCTATTAATATTATCATTAAAAGGTGAGCATTACCCCAACTGTAATTGTCCTTGCCCATCTCCTGCATTAATGAGTTGTTTGATGTAACAAGATCTTCCATTACTGCACTTATGCATTCTGAAAAGATATATGGAGTAAAGAGAGGAATATGCATTAGTATTTCTGACTCCTACCTAAAATCACATTTTTTTCACATCCTTTGGGCTATTTTAGGGTTGCAGTTGCCAATAAATAATGTAAATTATGACAGGCAAGCAAAAGTCTCAGAAAAATTTGTCTCAGTATGACCTTTTGACTTGATCTTCCTACCTGTTTGGCATACCCCTACTTTCAGTCCAGAGTGCCCCTTACCACCCTCCTGTCTTTATATTCAAGTCAAAGTATTTCTTCTCCCAGGCTTATACGCATTTAATCTATCTCCAATTGTGAAAAAGTGTTGTACTATCTGGTACAGATTTTTTCAGGCACCAGTGATGAGGTAGAAGAAGTTTAGAAGTGATGTGTTGGTTGGATGCTGGTATAGAGCAAAAAAAGGAGCTTCCTAAACATTGTTGAGATCACATCACATAGACAACTGTCTATTAAGTTCAAATTTTATCAGGTGAGCTCTAAGTGAGAATAAGCATTTTTAGGGTATCAACTCCTGGCAAATACTCACTAGGCATAGAGACATCATAATAAACAATACCTTCTTCCCTCCATGAGCCTAAGGTCCAGGCGAGAAATTAGCTATGTAAACAATAATAACATAAAGTTGTTGGTATGATGATAGCAGTATACATAATGTCCAGAAGATAAAAAGAGATGTTTCATTCTAAGAGTGCAGTAGTAAGAGATTAGGAAAGACTCTACAATAGATGATATTTGAGCTGGATCTTAGAAGATCAGTTTTCCAGGAAGGTAGAAGGAAAAAGAAAATTGCACAAAGAATGACATTTAGAAGAAGGCATGAAGCCATGGGATCTTCAAGGAACTACACATTATGTATTGTATTGCCATTATGTGAGAAAAACTGGATGTGTGATTAGAATTGAGGTTGGATCTTGGCGGGCTCTAACTGTGGAAGACACAACACTCCTAAAAGTTTTCACGAGGAAATGATACACTTCTAATGCATCTACAATGGACGTATCTGTCCAGCAAAGAGAAACATTTTACAGTAAAATTCAGTGCACAGTGTTTTTCTGGAGAAATTTTGAATACACTACTTCTCTTAGCTACCATTTTCTTTTACAAAACATTGATAAATAATAATTTTTGAACACTCACGTTAGAAACAGATTTTTGGTAATTTGCACATGTTATTCATTTTAGTCTCTCCCATTGACAGGTATTATCATCCTCATTTTAGAGATGAAGAAATATATATTCACAGTGATGAAGCAATTTGGCCAAGGCCGCCCAACTTGTAAGCTGCTCCAATTGCCCAATTATTTTCGTGCGAGTAGTTCTTCCTGCAGTGAGTAGGAACCAAGGGTTGGATCCTAAGAAGTATACCAGGATAAATACACTACCCAAATTAACCCAAATTGAGAGAGTTGGAGAAGAAAGTCCAAGCCATGTTTCTGAAGAAATACTGATAGACAACGGTCTGAAAGAGCACATCAAAAGGCAAGTCCATAAAATCAGGATTATAATGGCACATGGATACAAGCATTATGAATGCTGGATCTGAATGGGAATAGTTAAGCTAAGGAGGAAGATTTGAGACAATTGCCAAAATTCATGGGCCGAACCCACCACTCCCTCACAAGATTGTAAGCTCCAGGAGGGCAGGGATTTTCATCTATGTTGTTCATTCTTCATCCTCAGTGCTTAAAAGAGTGATTTGCACAGCTTCCTGGCATGTGGCTGGCTCAAGGTGGGTTAAAAATAAAGGTCAACACAACCCTATAGCAAGCTGGGCTAAAGATACGGAAAGTTAGTTTACAGAAAAAGAAGTATACATGTCTCTTAGTCATTTAGAAAGAAGCACAGCATCATTTATGTAAAAGAAACGCAAATTAAAACTATGCAGAAATGCCATTTCTCACCAATAAGATAGTCAAAACCCAAAAGTTTGACAACATACTCTGTTTTGCACAACTGTAGAGAGATAGGCATGCCAATATACTGCTGGTGGGAATGTAAAATGTTACCGATTCGATAATGGAAAATATGACAGTAAATAGCAAAGTTACATATGCATTTTCCTTTTGACGCAGCCATATCACTTCTCAGAATCTATCCCAAAGATATGCAGGCAACAGTATGAAAATATATATATACAGAAGACTCGTCATCACAACATTGTAATAGCAAGGCTTTTAGAAATAACCCAAATAGCCACCCATAGGGAACTAGTTGTCTAAATTATGGGACATCCACAAAATGAAGTATAATGAAACTACTAAAAAGAATGAGAGATATCTTTATATTACTATTATGGAGTGATCTCCAGGGCATATTGCTAAGTGAAAGAAGAGGGACAGATAAAAGTGTATACAGTATCACATTTTGTGATATGCAGCTAAAGCAATGCTTACAGAAAAATTAATAGCTTTAAATACTAATTACAAAACAAGAAATATCTAAAATCCACTTGAAGAAGCTAAAAACAAAAGAGAAAGAAGAAAATAATAAAAGGAAGAGCAGAAATCAACAAAACAGAAAACAAGCAAGACAAAAATTAGCAAAATCAAAAGCTGGTTCTTTGGGAGTTTCCTGGTGGTCCAGTGGTTAGGACTCGGTGCTTTCACTACCAGGGGCCGGATTCAATCCCTGGTCGGGGAACTAAGATCCTGCAAGCCGTGGCGTGACAAAAAAAAAAAAGAAAAAAAAAAGCTGGTTCTTTGAAAAGTTCTTCAATATTTATAAACCAATAGCCATATTTATCAAGAAAAAAACAGAACACAAATATCAGGAATGAAAGAAGGGACGTTAACATAGATACTACATTCATGAAAAGAATAACAAGCAAATATTAACTACTTTATGCTAATCAAATTCAGTAACAGATGAAATGGACAAATTCATTGAAAGACACAGCTTTCAAACCTCATTTGGGATTAAATTGATAATCTGAAAAGCCTTATACTTATTAAAGAAATTAAATTTGTTGATAAAAATCTTCCCGTCAGATTGGTTACACTGACAAATTTAAGCAAACATTTAATAAAGAAGAAATATCAGTTCTACACACAAACTCCCTTCAGAAAATACACAAGGAGGGAACACTTCCCTACTCATTTTATGAGTGTAGAATAAACTGTTCACCAAAACCAGGCAAACACATTACAAATAAGAAGGAGACAGCAGTAACCCTTAAAAACTTTAAGACACAAAAATTTTTCACAAAGTATTAACAAATCAAATCTAGCACTTGTAATACAACATGATCATATAAGGTTTCTCTCAAGAATGCATGTGGATTGAATACTCAAAAATCAATGAAATTGACCACATTAACACAATAAGGGAGAAAAAACATATGATCATTTCAGCAGATGTAGAAAAAGCGTTTGACAGAACTCACCATGCATTCACGATTTTTAAAACTCTAGGAATAGAAATAAACTTCCTCAAACAGTTAAAGAGCATCTATGAAAATCCTATAGCTAACATCATACTAATAACGAAATATTTCCCCTCTAAAATCAAGAACAAAGCAAGAATTTCTGCTCTTACTTCTTTTCAATTTTGTACTACAGGTTCTAGCAATTGCAATAAAGCAAGAGAAAAAAAAGGCATATAGATCAGAAACAGAAACATAAAACTGTCTTTATTTGCAGATGACATGATTGTTAGAAATCTATAAAACAGCTCCTAGAATTAATTGAAATTAGCAAGGTCATAGTATTAAAATAATATTTTAAAAAAATATATTTTTATATACTAGCAACACATAATTAGAAAATAAAATTTTTACATCAATTCTATTTATAGTAATGTAAAAGAAAAAACTTAGGAATAAATTTAACAAAAGATGCACAAGGCTTATACACTGAAAACTACAAAATATATTACTGAGATAAATTAAAGAATACCTATATAGATGGAGATAAATATTTGTTCTTGGATGGAAAGACTCAAGAGGTCAACTCTCCTCAAATTGGTCTACAGATTCAACACAGTCTTAATTAAAATCTAGTAGCCCCGGGCTTCCCTGGTGGCACAGTGGGTGAGAATCCACCTGCCAATGCAGGGGTCACAGGTTCGAGCCCTGGGCCGGGAAGATCCCACATGCCACGGAGCAAATAAGCCCGTGCACCGCAACTACTGAGCCTGCGCTCTAGAGCCTACGAGCCACAACGACTGAGCCCACATGCCACAACTACTGAAGCCCGCGTGCCTAGAGCCCATGCTCCGCAACAAGTGAAGCCACCGCAATGAAGCCCGCGCACCGCAACGAAGAGCAGCCCCCACTCGCCACAGCTAGAGAAAGCCTGCACGCAGCAACGAAGACCCAACACAGCCAAAAATAAATAAATAAATTTAAAAAAAAATCTAGTAGCCTTTTCTGTGAAAATTAAGAAGCTGAAATTTATATGGGAGTGCAAACCTACAATAGCCAAAGCAACAGTTAATAAATGAATAAGACTGGGAGACTCATATTACCTAAGTTCAAGCTTTACTCTGAAGCTGCACCGATCAAGGCAGTCTGGCATTGGCTAAAGGATAGGCACATACTTCAATAGAGCGGAATAGAGAGTCCGGAAATAGACTCACACATTTGTGGTCTATTGATTATCACCAAAAATGTTAAGGCAATTTAAAAGGAAAAGAAAAGTCTTTTTTACAACTGATGGTGGAACAACTAGATATCCGTATGTAAGACGAAAAAAAGAACTTTAACCACTACTTAATAGCATACCCAAAAAATTACCTTAAATTTGATTATTGACTTAAATGTACAAAGCTGAGACTGTAATACTTCTAGAAGAAAACATAGGAGATAATCTCTGTGACTTTGGCATATACAAAGATTTCTTATAATACAAAATAACAAACCATGAAATAAAATTTGATAAACTGGACATTATCAAAATTTAAAACTTTTGCTCTTTGAAAAAGAACATTCAGAAAATGAAAAGGGAAACCACAGATTAGGAGAAAGTATTTATAATACATGTATTTAACAAAAGACTGCTATGTAGAATATGTGAAGAACTTTTACAATTCAGTAATTTTAAAAATCAATATTAAAAAACAGGCAAATGACTTGAACAGACACTTCACCAATAAGATATTCAAATTGCCAATAAATACACAAAAAGATGTTCAACATTAGTAATCGTAGAGGAAATACAGATTTAAATCACAGTGAGATAATGATTACACACCTGTAAGTATGGCTAAAGTTAAAAAGACTGATAATATATATTGGCAAGAATGTGAAGCAATTGGAACTCTCGCACATTATAAATGGGAATGTAAAACAGTATAACTACACTAGAAAATTTCTGGCAGTTTTTCAAAAGTCAAACATATGCCCACATATAACCTCACCATTCCAATCCTAAGTATTTACCCAGGAGAAATAAAAACATATGTCCACACAAAGACTTGTGCATGAATGTTCATAGCAGCTTCATTCACAAATAACCAGAAGCTAGAAACAACCCAAATGCCAGTCAGCAAATAGATAGATTAGTTATCCATACAATGGGATACTATTCAGCAATGAAAAGGAATACACACAACATTGAATCTCAAAATCATTCCCTTGAGTGAAATAAGGCAGACACAAAAGAGTACACTACACACTACACAAAAGAGTACTACTAATGTAAAATGCTAACTAATTTATGGTGACAAACGGCAGATCAGTGGTTGCCTGAAGATATGGGAATGAAGACAAGGATGGACTACCAATATACATGGAGGAATATTTTGGGAATGATGGAAATGTTTTGTATCTTGTTTGTGATGATGATCACAGGTATATACAACTGTCAAACCTCATCAAAATGTACCTTTTAAATGGACGCAGTTAATTGTACATAAATTATCCCTAGATTTAGTTAAAAATAATATCAGAAACATCAGGTTGTAACACACATAATATTAGAACATGCATCTACACAAATAAACATAGAAGAAAATACAAATGAAAAACGCTTGGTGCTGAAAATAATGTCTAAAAAAACCCTTTTCCATCTAAGTCAAAATCATCAGTAGAAGTAAGATGTTTTGTGATTTGACTACTAATGAAACCTCTTAGTCACTTTGAGCACTCGCTTTGAGTTTTCTTTCCCAAATCGTCCTTGTCATATGCCTGAGCAAGCATATACCACCCACACAATAGACACTGTATAGGCATTGACTGTGCAAACCCATACTCCAAAGGCTTCCTCCAGTGAGTGAAAAAGGCTCTCAGAAACAGCGCATGGTTTTCTTGTGCTACTTAACAGTTTTTATCTATTGTAAAATCCTGTGCTCTGCTGGGCTCTACTGACTAAAAAAGTTAGAGATAGGCATTTCTGATAATTTCACCATTCTCAATAAAAACCTCTGATTCAGTAACTGTTATTAACCAAAATAGAACATGGATTATGCCATACTTAAATAGTCAGTATAGTGACTTAGATTATTATTTCTAATGTATGAAGATGGAAAACAAAAAATTAAAGATTTTTCTGCCCTTTCATTCATTGGCAAGGTTTTGGGAGAATACAAACAAGCAGTAAGGAGTCTGATCAAATGAATTTTAAGCTATAAGAATTCTAAAATTGAAGCAAAACTGTAGCTTAAAGTATCTGGCTATGCTCTAATAAAATGACCATATAGCTGTAAAAGAGAATAATGTAGAATAGCTTTATTTTTACATGTCTTCTGATATTTCTCTCCAAAACTTGAGGCTTCTATGCTAGTATTGAACTAATTAGAAGTCATTCTTATTGCTTATTATGGTCTTTGCATCTTGTCATCTTTATTGTTATTTAACATTTAATGAACTTACTATCAACTCTTTAAAAGAAGGAACATAGAATACATTGAAATATATTGGATATATTTCAATACACTGAAATCTGTGGGAATATTCTGATATTTTACACAAGGAAAATATTTGGTGTTTCAAGCTTTCAAACTTCAAAACTCTGCAAGTTATAATAAATACAGAACTGGATGATTTTGGATTAAGCAATGGCAGGAAAATATGAGAGATACGAGTTTTACTTCTTACTCTGCTTCTTCCCTGAATCATTATAAATAATTAAATGAATTTATTTACTCTAGTTCTCTCCTCTGCAAAACATAGACTGTCATCCTTACTTAATAAGTAAGGAATAACTAGTGAAAGGTATCCAACGAACATTACAAACTGAGGTTTTAAACCCAGTAAAAAGGAAACCGTACATCTCTCCTAAAGATTCAAGTTTCATTTAAAATAAGTGCAACTCTGAGACTGAGATCTTAATCACACAAAGAAAATTAAAATTACATTGCCAGAAGAACTTTATTTAGTTATACTGAGCACATAACTTTTTCTAATCACCAGTATGGTGAAGTAAATACAGTATAGAAAACTTTACTATAACTTTTTGGCTCCAGAAAGCTTAAAATATCAACCTTAACATTTTAGTTTGTATGTTTGTATTGTGTTTTATAAAACTGCATATTGTGGATATAGGTTAGACATAAAAGTATTATTTCCCAACAGTTTTTAGAGTTATGAATGGATTCAAGCAAGAAGAGACATTGAATTGTTTTCTTTAGAGGTCCTGAAAATAAGATGAATTGTCATCCAAATAGTCTAATTCTATTTCTGCCTCTAATGCAATGATTTTCATGTTGGGAACTAGTGGAAGTCCATGATAATTGGCCAGAAAATCCATAAACTTTGTAACTTTGGGGGAAGGGATCCTAATTTACAATTTTTTTTCTGATATATAATTTAAAAGTACTCCCACCCCTGTAAGAATAATTGAAAGCATAGCCAATTTTCCCCCCAATTTTATTTTCTAAATAGGAAACAGGAATAGTTGGAATAACAGACTCATGTGATATTTTTCTCTACTAAAGCTACCTGAAAAGTAATGCACTAATTTTACGAGAAATTTTGGAAGAAAAGAAATAGGTTTTTTTCTGCCTTCTTTCACTAGCTTTCATTGAGATGGTATCTTAGTGACCACCTATGACATATATAAGAGCTTTTGGACTGGTGGAGGGAAGCTGGAAGCTGCATTAATAATATTTATTTATTCAATTACAATAGCTAAGCACTCAATAAATGCCCATTTATCATGGAGCTTTCAATCTAATGGGGACAATACACATTAACCAAATAATCAAATAATTATGTGAAATTGCAATAGCAATAAATGAAAAGTACATAAAATGTACCTTGAGTAACTTATCCTAGTACTGAGGCATGGTAGGCAGCCTCTAAGATGGCTCCTACTGTTCCCCCTTCCTGGTATTCGTGTCTTTGTAAAATCCCCTTCTCTTGAGTGTGGGCTGGATTTACTAACTCACTGCTAACAAATAGAATACAGCAGAAGTGATAGAATGTCACTGCCAAGATTAAGTTATAAACAGACTGTGGCTTCTATCCTGGTGTTTTCTCTCTCCCTCACTCTTGGCTCACTGTGAGAGTATAAATATTTGTTAGGGGGTAATTTATTATGCAGTAATAGGTGATTAATACATGGCCCAATGAACAAGAAGCTGATAATAAGAAAGAGAATGAGAGGAGAACATTCCAAATAAAAGTACTTTTATGTGCAGAGAACATGTATCTGGAGGGAATATACTAGATCTGAAGAAAGACCAGGGCTAAAAAAAAGATAGTTTCAGCTTTTGCTATAAATCTAGTCTCCCATAATGATTTCAGGATTTTTTCCCTGAGACAAATGTATTTTCCTATGGAAAGAGAAGAGAAAAGCAAAATAAATGTTTGCCATTTTGGCAATATAAAATGAAACATGCCTTTTAAAATTAAAACTATCTCCTTCATCTGTCTCATAGCTTAATATTTCAATTAACATGATCCTTGCCTCCAAAAAAGGAAAGAAACTGAAATGCAAAGTAAGAAATTTTTTATTTTAAATCATATTTGTTATTTCTGCACCAGAATTTTTCCAGGGGAAAAAAACTATTTTGTAAACATCTGAAATTGTATGATAAAAATTATTTATATTAATGAACAGCAGCTACAAACTTAAATATAGCTAAATCTCAAACATAATACTGAGTAAATAAATGTAGTTATAAAATAATATACATAGTATGATTCCATTTATGCACAATACCAAAAAAAAAAGGCAAAATAAGTTTTATTGTTAGGGACTACATATGTACATGGTAAAATGTAAAAAAAAAACAGGGAATGATTGTACCCCAAAGAGAATGATTATCCCAAAAGATAATGGCTACCTTTAGAGCAAAGTTTGGGAGCTACAATTGAGGAAGGATTGGCAACAGTCTATGTCTTAATTTACATAGATATTCACTGTATAATTGTTCTTTAAAATGCACATATATCATACACTTTGCAATATATATTATATATGTCACTATACAAGAAAATTAAAGTAAGTACAAAGAAACACAAGAATACTTACTTTTTTTAACATAATAATGTCAACAATTGATCCTGGTATCACAACATATATTTCGTGTTCTTACACTTTATGAAAGTGATTTATGTTTTAAAATACATTAATTTAGTAGCAGGCAACACCTAATTAGGTGTTCAGTAAACAAAATATTGGGTAAAAACCCAAAGTTTTAGCAGAGACAAAATAGAAAAAAAACACCAAAATTAGAGTAAGAAAATCAACTAACATTTTGGCTCTTCCATTTATTACCTCTGTAATCTTGCACAGATTACTCTCTGAACCTCAGCTGCTTTATCTACACATATGGGAATTTAGTATCTGATGACAGTGGTCATTTAAATTCGTAAGGGGAAGGATGATTATTTATACCACTGATAAATGATACTAGGAGAACTAATTAGCTATTTGGAAAAGAAATATAGATAGGACACAATGCTAATAAAAACCATATTTCTGGGAATAATTTTTGTGTGTGTGACGATAGTCACAAAGTCTGCATCATTTTATTAGGACACAGTATTAATAAAAGCCATATTGTTGGGCTAATTTTTTTGAGGCAGTTACCATCACATAGTCCAAAACTAGTTAATGAAGACAGATTTGTTCCCTAACTCATGGAAGATGTTGTACAAATGTGTATCAGTGATCACAAGGGTCAGTGTGTTCAGTGGACAGATCATGAATATATATGCATATCAAATATACAAAGATACAGACATACCTCCTTTTACTGTGCTTCACTTTACTAAGTTTTTTACAAATTGAAGTTTTGTGGCAACCCTGTGTTGTCAGATGATGGTTAACATTTTTTAGTAATAGCGTTTTTAAATTAAGGTACGTACATTGTTTTTTAGACATAATGCTATTGCATACTTAATAGACTACAGTATAGTGTAGACATAACTTTTATATGCACTGGGAAACCAAAAAGTTTGTGTGACTCGCTTTATTGCAATATTCACTTTATTGTGGTGGTCTGGAACTGAACCCACAATATCTCCAAGGTATGCCTTATGTTCTAGGATATTAATTCCAGCATAGTTTTTAATTCCAAGAAAAAAAACTAGAAACAACCAAAAAGTCGATCTGTAGGGGCCAATTAAATAAGCTATAAAATAATATCTATGAAAGAGCTTTGGAAACTGCAAAATAATTATTGATACGGTTTTTTTTTAATGTTTGTAAAATTCAGACACAGTATTAAGTGCTTTATATACATCATTTAGCTTAATCCTCACAGCAACCCTAGACGCTATCTCAGGGTTTTTGGGTAAAATCTCCCAATTTAAAAATATTGGCAACAAATTCAAATTTTTAAAAATATTACATGAACCAGTCAAAAGTCTCTTCAAGCCAGATCCAGCCCATGGGCTGCCAAATTGCTGTCTCTGTGGAAATTAGAGAAGAGGCCACAACCAGAGTCTTGAAAACATTTAAAATTAGGGATCTGTTGGAGGAAGTGAAGTTAGCAGAAATGATGAGGAAAAGTAGAAAGTAAATGCAGTGTCTTGAAGCCAGGGAAAGAGATTTCAAGACAGAAATAATCAAGGTCAAATCATGTATGAAAAGTCTTAAAGTAAGGACTAAGAGGCTTTATGATTTGCTAACAAGGTCATCAGAGACATTTAGGAGCTGTAAGAAAGTAGTGTTATAGTACAGTGGGAGGGGCAGAACAGACTGCAAGGGGCCAAGCAGAAGCAATTGTCAACAAATGTAGACTTGCTCTTTCAAGAAGTTTGACCTTCAAGGTATGGGAGAATGGGACAGTGGCTTTATCCTTTCATGTCAAACCTGAAAGAGAGACATGGGGCAATATCTGGAACTATGAGGACTGAGAGGGTATTTAAGAAGAGAGGAGAACATAGCATATTTGTAGACAGAAAGAGGGAGCGCTAGAAGTTACAAGAATGAAGGAGGCTAACTGGTAAAGCAGGATCCTAGAGGTAGGGGGAGGAGATGAGACAAACACAAAGTGGAGGCTTGCTTTTGAAGACTGACACTTGGTTTCTGAGAGAGAAGCATAAAGGGCAAGAGTGGTTACAGATACAAGAGACATTTTGAGGAAGTTTAGGTTGACAGACGTTTTCTGAGTATACGTACTCAGCTTCAGGTAGCTGTGCAGAGCTCTGGGGATGGTAGAACGAATAAGGCAAGGCATTAGCCCTCAGAAACCTTATCATTTGGGGAAGTTAAAGTCCACATTGAATGATGGGTAAATCTGAAGGTGAGCAGAATCTGATCTATAGCAGCCTGTAGATCTGGGACAACAGAGATAGTTTGGGTAATGAAGAAAGACCTAAAACAGTGTTCTTAATCCTAGCTCCCATCAGAATAACCTGCAAAGATTTGTGAAAGTCCAGATGCCCTGAAAGGTCTGATTAAGTAGGCTTAAGATACCACCACTGTATCTTTAATATTTTAGGCCCTGCGGGTGACTCTGTCTGGCAACTAGCTTAAAATTACTGGCTTAGAACAACCTCTGGGTAACATGTAGGAGAGAGCCAAAAAAAGCAGAGAGAATGATATTTTGGAGAATAAAAACAACTAGATTTAATAATTTTGAATCTACCACTATTTACTACTTGAACCTGTTTTCAAAAATTGTCAATACCACAAAAATAAATCCTATAACCAGATACTCCCATATTACGTAATAGATAAATTGTAGGGAAAGATGGCATAGTATTTCATGGTAAAGTAACAAAATAGCAAAGACAAAGAAAAGAAATCACTAAACAATTTAAAACTGCATATGCGAACACCCTGTTTGGGAAAACATCTTTACCGAATCACTGACTGTTCTCCAATGACACAGTTTGAACATACTCAGGCTCCCCCTATGTTGATAGAAAATTAACATAGAATTAGTGGTCTAAGCCCACAGCCTCAGTTTGCCCCCCACCCACTCCATCCTCTATGTCAGCAATTTGTGGCTCTTATACCCTTCCATTCAAACCACAATTTTGAAGGTCACCAGGCCCTTTACAGTCAAACTTTAGACCTTTCTTCAATGCTTCTGTTCCTGAGTTGCTTGGCGTATTTTGATGCTATTATTTTCCTCTCCCTCTAAAACCCCTTCCTTCACCTCTACCACTACCCTGTGCTTCTCTCTATCTGTCTCCTCATTTGCAAGCCTGCCTGTCTCCTCAGGCACCTTAATAAAGGTATTGCCCCAAGTCTCGCCTGCCCCTCTTTCTCTTTATACCTTCTCTCACCATCCTTTCCCACCTCCAGAATTTGAATTGGACCTCGGCACAGTTGCTTTCTCCTTGTTTTACCACTTCAGTCACAGTGTAGCTCCCTCTGCCCTCATACAGGCTGTTTGACTCTCTGGAATGTTCATCCCCTCAACCCTCCTTGCCTAGCTATTTTCTGCTCATCTTCATCTTAAACCTCACTTCCACAGGGCAGTCTTCCCTGACCCTCAGACCAGATCAGACTTACCAATTACACATTTCCATGCCACCCTATACTTCTCTTTACACATTTTATATTGTTTAATTATTTGCAATGATTTAGTTAATATCTACCTTTCTTACCAGATTCTAAGGTCCATGAGAGCAGGATCAATGTCTGTCTTATTCAAGTATCTGCAGCATGAAGCATAGTGTCTGACACATGGCAGACACCCACTTACTTATTGACTGACAGAAAAACTAGCCCACATGCTAGCCTTGACTTATTTTTCCTAAACAAAAATCTCAACCCTTAAGCTGCTATTTCTCTTCACTTGAATGCTTGCTGTTACTTCAAGTACATCACATCTAAAAAACCATAGATTCTCCCACATATGCTTGCCACATCCATTTTCCCCTCTATTTTTGGTGCTATGGAGGATTTCCAAGCTCAGCTCATCCACTAAAAAGTTGGGTTATGTCTTTAGTAATTCCTTAAACATTTCTGGGCTTTATTTGCCCATGTATAAAATGAAAGAATTTAATTTGAAGGTTTCTAAAATCCTTCCTGTCTGAAAACTCAGTACTTCTCAATAGTGTCATGCATCTCCTTTATTTCACAAATGAGGAAATTACTGTTTAAAGGGGGGGCAAGTAATTTCTTAAAGATGACATAGCTAGCGGTTAGAATTATATCTCATGACGGATCTTTAAGTCCAATACAGAGATATATAAGAATCTAGAAAACAAGGGAAAGGGGAGTGAGATTTTCTTGAGAAAAATGAAAAGCACCAAAATAGTCAAGGCATGGATGAAATTTAGAAAACAAAAAGGCATTTAATAATATAATACATTTGATCTAAATGTCCAAGACAATACAACCAACCAAATCAATATCACTTGGTAAAAACACAATGATATTAAAAAGACATAGATTTGAAGAAAGTTCTACTTTGTTTATGGACAAGTAAGCTTCCACACATAACAACCACAAATTCTGGACAAAATAGAAAAACAACTATTTGAAGCCACTGGCAAGTAGAAAAAGCAAGAAGATTCTTGAGAGGTATCAATCCTTGAAAGAAAGAAAGTTTCCCATATTTACCACTTCTAGTCCCAGGAAAGGCTGCAGTTGGCATGACACTGGACAGCTAAAACTCTAATAGAAAACCCACAGTTCTCTGAAGAACAAGAAGATAAATTTCGGGGCAGCCTTGGTCTCTTGAAATTGAGAGAGACAGAGAGCTAGAGTTCTAAATTCTGTGTATAAACTGTACCCACCTCTCTGGCTGACCCCAAGCCCCACATGGCAGGGCACACTTGAAGCCAACTAGCTAAAAGTAAAAGCACCGAGATTTAAAATACTGTCCAAGAGATGGGACTTCCCTGGTGGCCCAGTGGGTAGGGCTCTATGCTCCCAATGCAGGGGACCCGGGTTCAATCCCTGTTCGGGGAACTAGATCCTGCATGCATGCTGCAACTAAGATTTCGCATGCCGCAGCTAAAAGTTCACATGCCACAACAAAGATCCCGCGTGCCACAACTAAGACCTGGTGCAGCCTAAATAAATAAATAAATAAATTTTTTTAAAAAAATAATGAAATAAAATACTGTCTGAGAGAGTTTTTAGTTTGAGTTCCACCAAGGTAAATGTTTTCTGGGGAAAAAAAATCAACAAAGTAATATAACAGAATATAGACTCTAAGATGTAATATTCACAATCTAAACAAAATTACTCACCCTACAGAGAACCAGGGAATTGTGGCCCATTCTTAGAAGAAAAAAAAAAACGTTAAAGGGAAATCAACCTCAAATTGACACAGATACTGCAATTATCAGAAAAGGACCATAAAGTAAATATTAAACTATGCTCAGTGATATAAAAGAAAATAGACTCACAATGAATGAAAAAACAAAAAATCTCAACAGAATGAAAAGAGACAAGTTACAAAATAAATGGAAACTCTAAAATTGAAAAATACAATATCTGAAATAAAATATTCAGTGGATGGCCTTAAGAGAAGTGAGAGAGGGAAATTGTTAGCAAACTTAAAAATATATCAATAGAAGTTATCCAATCTGAAGAGCAGAGAGAAAAAAAAATTGAAAAAAACAACCTATAATAGCTATAGGGACCTGCAATGAAGTAGCATAGAAAGTTGATAGATAAAATATTTGAAGAAAATAGTGATTAAAAATTTCCCTAAATTTGCTGTAAAGCATAAATTTACAGATTCAAGAATCTCAGTAGTCCTCAAGCAGGATAAATATGAAAATAACTATACATAGACACATTATGTGTGGTGAAACTGCCAATAAGGAGAAAATCTTTAAAGCGGCCAGAAAAAAAAAGACTCATTATAGTCAGAGGGGCAATGTTTTGAGTCTGCCAACTTCTCATCAGAACTGGTAAAACAACATTTTTAAAGTGCTGAAAGAAAAAAAAGTCAACCAGAATCTACATCCAGCAAAAATATGCAAGAATAAATATGCAAGAATGAAGCATATTCAGATAAAAGGAAACTAAGAGAACTCCTCACCAGCAGAACTACACTACTAGTGATGATAATAGAAATTATTTAGGTTGAAGGGAAATAACACCAGACAGAAACTCAGAAATTCAGGGAGGAATGAAGAGCCCTGGAAATGGCAGCTATGATGGAGATAGTATGTGTACCCAGAATCCTATTCGAGGAATGAGTTTCTGCTCCTGCTGCTAGGAGCACTGTCAGCAGACAGCCTTCAGTTCTCAGCATCTTCGGAGATCACCTCAGTTATCTCACGCACAGTCAGACTTTTCCCAGGGCAGCCGTTGACTAATTTGGAGGTATAAAGCCCCAGCCATTTTGATTCAATGCAGAGTCTCTCTGGAGCCACTTTAACTCTAGAGACCCCCATGAGGGGTCAGATGAGGGTCATGGTTAAGATTGCTGGTGGACTTCTCCCTCTGCTCCCTTGTCCTACTTTCCAGATGTTTCTTCCAAGGGCCCTCGCTAATAAACATTCTCTGCTCAAAACTCAACTTTTAAAGTTTA